>NC_060271.1:79522890-79580464 GCF_021613505.1 Equus quagga
CCATCCATGTGCTTCTCACTGCTGTCATCCCCCAAGTCAAGGACAGGTGCTCATCTTGCCTTGATGACCTCAGTACCTGCCTCGTCATTTGCCTAATTGATCTCCAATTCTTCCATAAGATAATCACCATCCATGTGGACAAGTCAATCACCAACACAGCTCCTTGTCCTCCACCAACAGCGCCTTGATCTCCCCTCCCCTACAGCCGCTAGAGGCATGGCCATATCGCAAACCTCCAGCCACTCCGAACCAATCCTCTAGCAGAACCTTGACTACTGAAACCCTTCTCTGAAGACAACTTCCAACCTATCGCTCTCCTCCAACCACCTCCCCACCACATGCAGTGAGGCACACAACACAGAGCCTGGCACACAGCAAGCACTCAATACACACGTGTTCCCCAGCCCTTCCCTACACTGTGTCTCCCCCATCAGCTCTAGGACCAGCACCGGGAGCCATGCCCAGATGCCCTGGCTACATCAGTCCCGGGCTCCAGCACCCCTGTCTTGCCCACACCTGACACCTCCGCCATCAACCTACCTCTCTTCTGCTTCTAGGCCACTGAGAACTATGAGGCCGTACCGCAAAGTCTCCAACCCAGAGGGGGTGCTCTTGTGCCTGCTCAGAAATCCTTCTATTTATATCTAATTAACCCCTCAGTCCTCTCCCACAACAACTATTCCAAACCTTTCTTCCTCTCCCCAAACAGACAAAGATGCTGGTCCCTCCCCAGTCTAAACAACCTTTCTCATTCTTAGCACCTCCAGCTTATAACTTTACTCACTGACCTATAAAGATAAAAATGAAATATTCTTAGGTGATAAAATTCAGGCTACAATACAGTGTAGAGAGAGAGACCTCATTTTTGCAAAAAAGAAAAATACACATATATATCCTTCTGGGAGGAAATGCAAGAAGACAATAACAGCTCTCTACAAGTGGTAGAATTATGAGTGATTCACTTTTTCATTTATGCTTTTCCATATGTCCCTCATTTCTCGTAAGTATCAGGTTTTCCTTTAAGTCAGAAAAACTAAAGTTGCTTTATTTGTTTGAGGCCTCCACTGCCAGGTGGAGGTGCTGTGAGGAGGATCCAGGGAAATGACTCACTGGAGCTTCGTCTCCAGGCCCCAGCACACAAAGGCTTGCTTTCAGGTAGCCTTTGGGCCCAGCAGAGAAATCGTCAGGGTCCGAGAGCAGCAGCCACTTCCTGAGATAGGCGTGTCCTAAGAGAGACAGTCTCCACTGATGATGGCAGGATTGGAAGGACCCAAGTGTGCACTCACATTCAGGAACCTAGGGGGGACTACATTTGGGTGAGATGAAGGACCCCTCCACTGGGACACAATGGCAGGACTCAAATTCTAGGATCAAAAGGTACTTTGAATGTTCATGAGGGTCAGAGTCTGAAATGTTAACAGACACCCCTATACAAGGCTGCAAAGCCAATGCCAAGGTCATTTTCCTCCTTCTCAGGAAGTGACCAAACCAGAGCAGAAACCAGCCTGTGGAGAAATCCTGGACTTGTCATCTAGATGACCCACCCCTATCTGAGGTGACCCCAGTTTCCAGCAACCCTTGCTTGGGAGCTTCTAGACTTAGCATCAGTTGGGCCAATTGAGACTCAGTTGAGGGACTGATCTTCTTAAGGACGTGTTTTACCCGGAAGATGAAAGCCTGCCTTCTCTTCATTCCCGCAGCTCTCCCCTCCAAGACCAAACTCCACATCTAAAATCTAAAACCCCCAAGGAGGAAGGGTGAGTGTCCCAAATGGGTGTCCCCAAGCAGCCTCCAGAACCAAAGTGCAAAGATATGGCCAAGGTGATGAGAATATGACTCACGGGGCTCTCTGTAGATGGTACCCACATCCATCTGAAATCAGACAGAAGAAACGCACATCAAACTCTTGCCCCCAGCGTTAAAGTACAGTGCATCATACCATCCCATTAAAAACGAGGTTTTGAAGAACATTTGGAGACATGTGGAAACGTTCATCATTTGATATAACATGGGAAGAAAGCAGAGTGCATTTTGGTTGCAGTATGGTGAAGCATATCCATGCACAGAAAAGAAAGAGCAAAGTAAATACAACAATGGGTAAGTGCGCTATCTCTGGGTGGTAGATTTGGGTGGTTTTGATTTTATTTTTATTCTTTCTTGTATCTTATAATTTTCTATAAGCAATCATAGATTCATGGTATATTGACCGTGGTGGAGGCTGTGCATTATGTGAGGGCAGAGGGTACCTGGGAACTCTGTACTTTCCATTCAATTTTGTTATGAACCTAATACTGCTCTAAAAACCTTTTTTTAATCATGGATTACTTTTACTATTAGAAAAAATGAAAATAATTTTTTTATCTTAACCTTTGGGTTCTCAGAACAAAAATGTGTTTCAAAGATTAGAGACTCAAAACACAAGACCCCATTTGTCACAAAACAACTCGGGATCAAACCCATTCCCAGGAATCAGATTTAAAACTGCTTCTCCAGGAAAATAGACTTAGTTTTCTGACTTGTGACTACTTCCCAGAGAAGAGGGCCATATTTTATTTGGCTAGCAGGAGGATGTTCAAATAAGTCTGTCGCCTTTCTTCCCATGTGATAAATGCCTGAAGATTTGAAAATGAGGAAATCAATAAGAATGACAGCAAAACACCACTCGTGAAGGTCTCCATTGCTCGCTCCCTTCGCTTGATGTGATCTGTTCCAGCCTTCCCACGAGCTGAGTCACAGTCAGCTCTCGGTTCTCGTCAGCGCGCTGTTCACGTCTGCACTGTCGGGGACAAATGAGGGAGGCAGGCTCCCCCTCTCCACTGCCCCCCACCCTGATCCCCTGGACTCCACATCTGGACCCACTCCCAACCCAGAGAGAGGGTGAGCTCAGGCACAGAGGGCTGGTGTCACGCTGGCCCGAGATGGTCAGATCAGGAGGATGGCAGCCTAAACTCAACTCCCATGCCATCTTCCCAGATGTCAGGACAAACACGGATTAAAAATAAGACGCCGAATCCCCCCTGTTGGAAATAAGGGAAGAGACTTCCCTCCCCTCTCTTTTCGTCAGAACATTTACCACGCCAAACTTGTCAATGTAAATACTTTCTCTGCCTCTTTGAGCGGATCTGTTTAGAAACTAAACAAGCTTTTTGTGAGCTCTCTGACCCTGTGTCTCTCTCAAGGCTCTCCCAGTCTCTGTGGGAAGGGAGGAGCTAACTTTGCTCCAAGTTGTAAAACTACGTCCCATCATAAAAATGCAAGCTTGTTTTCTGTTTTTTTCCCCTGGAGAAAGTCAGTTAACTAACACAGATGGTCACCCCAATTGCCAGGTCAAGTTAGGATGAACTTGTGACCCAGGGTGCTGTCCAGTCCTCTTACTTGAGGACTCGTCATTGTTTATCTGGAGAACGCGTTTGGAATGGGTTGTATCTGCCTGGCTACATAGAAAGATTTCTTTCTGTCTTTACAACCTCTTTGTGGAGTGCCTGTGATGTGCACCACAGTCTGGTTTAACGCCTCTCCAATAAGAAAAGTGTTTTCTTTCTCTACTACCCTTGTGAAGAGGATTTCTGGGCTGAGAGAAAATTTTGGTTTTCTTTTTTTTCTTTTCATTCTATTTCCCCTACACAGACCAAGATAGACAGGACCCCTGGAGCACATTATCCACGGAGCCTCCACTCACGTGGATAAGGGAGAACTGACTGCTGTCAAAGAGAATAACTAATTACCCGGAACTCCCCGATGAGGGCATCTGTCCGGAGCGAACAGGAGTCTACCACCTGGAGGGAAAGACAAAGCAAAACTCTCAATGACAAGGAAATGTTGCCCCAGACAGGGCCCAACCCAACAGCTCTTCCCACCCAAATAATAAAGCCCACGCGTAGCTAGCACTTGCTCTAGTCCAGAGATTATCTGGAGCGATGTTAACCCTCACAGGGACGCCTTGAGTAGAGCCTATTCTGATCCCCACTCTAGAGATGAAGAAACAGAGGCTCAGAGAGATTACAGGACCTGCACAGACTCACACAGCCCCTACATGGCACAGGCAGGACTAGAATCCAGACAGTTTGGCTCCAAAGCCCACGCTTTTCACCAAACTATACTGCCTTTCAGAGGGAAGAAAAAGAAAGAGCTGAGGCTCAGAGAGAGGCAATCTTGGCCAGAAGCAGGCAAGTGGACAAAGAAAAAAAGAGGAAAATCAAAGTGTCCCCTGCAGGAATGATGTCAGGACCTGGCCTGAGGCACCTGGGGGTGCTGAGCAGCGGGGGGGTCTCCCCACTGGGCTGCTGCCTCATCTGAGCTGCTGAAGGCACTTCTGTGACCAGCAGAGCTTAGCAGCGAGCTCCCCACATCACCCAGGCCCCGGGCCCTAAGCTTCTCCTATACACTCTCACACTCACACCCCTACATGCATATACACACACATGCACACTGAATGCATGTGTGTACACACGGCCCACAGAGCATGCCTTGATCCCTGAGACGTACTGTGATAAAGACGGCCTCGTCAAACAGCTCCGAGGGAGAGTCAAACACGTTGAAGAAGAGAGTCTGTTGGTTCAGGGCAAAAGGAAGATAAACGAGAGCCTGTTGACCCCCAGGCTGGGAAGAGGGTCGGCCACACCCACAGCCTTCAGGTCTGGTCCACACGGAAAGTGCGGAGTGAGCCCTGCCCGGCCCTGAGCTCTGAGGATTCGACAAGTTCTGGGGTGTTCCACCCCTGACCTCTCAGAGGTTGTCATCTCCAGGACAGCGCGGGTGGCTGGCCCCACAGGAAGACAGGGATGTGGAGCACTAGGAGCCCGGGACAGGAATAAGAACTAGAACCCTCTCTCCACTTCCTCAGATAACGTACTCAGGACCTGGCACACCTCTCAAACCAAAGTTAGCGCCATGAACAAAAACTGAAAGAATTGCCAGGTATCTGCCGTGTGCTCCCAATCTGGAAGGCCCACCAAGCTACCAGCCCTAAAACGCGGTGTCTCCCACCTCGTTGAAGAGCGGGCTGTTTCCCCTGTGGATCCGAGTCCGTTTGGTCTGCCTGGCCACGGTGACCTTGACCACAGGCTTGATGTTCACCCCTGGCAGCTGGCGCCCCTCGATCACCTGGACCCTGATCTGAAAGCCAGGAAGGGGCATGAGCAGGAGGAAGGGGAAAACAGTCAGGCACCCACCTCCCCCAACCCCGCCACAAAGAAAGCCAGAAATCTCGGGGACCACCCTCCCTGCTGGCTTCTTGGGAAGGAAATTAAAAAAGAATTAGGAGGAGCATTGTAAGAACAGTCATATTTTCCCATCAAGGTACCTTGCAGCTGTAAAATCCCACAGTTCTGCAAAAGAGCTGCCAGGCTGCCCCAAATAAGCCACCAGTGTTAAATCCCAGAGCTGGGCCAAGGATGCAGCCCGGTTCACTTCATGCAGCCGTTGGCACAATCCCCACCTCGGACCCTGGATGCTGACGTTTTGAAGTGGCTCGAACATTCTTTACTAACAATTCCCTCAGAGGTCAAACTTACGTGGCGACATGACCCCACTTTATCCTTTATAAGATGTAAGGATTTCTCACATTCTGAGAAATAAATTAAGACTTTTCTCCATTGAACTTTAAGTAAATGAAGTTTCGTAAATATCTGTGCTTCTTAAATGTAGGCAAAATATTTTTAAAAAGATAAAATTTAAAAATATTAAAACAAGTTTCATGGAAAAAAGATATTTACTGGTTCTAATTTCTAATCAACAGTTATTTCTTTATGGATTAACTCTTTTTAAAAAACAGCATACTAAAATAGAAGAATGTTATTTTGTTAATAACAATAGGAAGGTGGGTAAGTGATTTTTATTCTCTTCATTGTGCTGTATTTTCCAAGTTTTCTACAATAAATATATATTAATTTTCTAAGGAGGAAAAAGGCAATAAAAACATGCCTTGGGAATAATAATAATAACAATAAATTAGAATTTTGTCTTTCGGGTAAACATAGTGGTTATAGCTGACACTTTTCCTTAAATTATCATGATTTAGAACTGAAATATATTTTTACAATTTGTTACACTTAATAAATAAAGATTTGAGTTTTCTGTTTTGAACTTTGAAAGTAGTTCTGAAGAGTTAAAGACCGCCTAATGCAACTACATCAAAATGGAAAATTCTGCACAAAAGAAAAAGAACAAACAAAGGACCAAAATCAACAGGCAAATGGGATGGATTTTGGGATAAAAACATGTCAAAGGGTTAATATTGATAGTTTTATTCTGTGAAGAGCTTGAAAAAATTCAAATTCCACATGACTGAGAAAAATCCATAGCTATAAGTAGGGGAATGGAGAGAGGGAGAAAGACAGCTAGACAGGGCTTCTTAGATCTGGGGATCCTGTTCAAACACTCATTCCAATTCAGCAGGTCTGGGGTAGGCCCAAGATCCTGCATTTCTAACAAGCTTCCAGATGATGCTCACGCAGGTGGTCCAAGGACCACACTTTGAATAGCAAGGAGCCAGCTGGCTAGACCAACTCTGGATAGGAAAACAGATGACACAGGTAAAGATATGCTGGATCTCTGCAGTGACTTCTTTTTTCTTTTTAAGAGCAAAACCCTGGGCTGGGAAGAGGCTTGTTCTGAGGCCCTAATACATGAACTCCCCAGTTAGCATCTGCCCAGTGCCCACGGAAAGCAGGCTCCCACCAAGGAGAGCCCTTAGGATCTTCCATGAGGCTGGAGAGACAGGCAGGCACCGGCCCTCGAGGCTGCTGATGGCTAAAGGAGGGACTGTGGTCAGGAGTCGGTGCATCACCTGGAAGTCCTGTGGTTTATCCGAAAGCAGCTTTCTGGGCGCAGGCGTGCTTCTCTTCCTTTTCCCCCCAGGATGGTAGGGGGGAGGATGGGAAGGTGGCTTCTTCGGGGTGGTGGGAGCCCCGGGTCCTGGGGCTCCGTTCTGATCCAAGAATGGCTCTGCCTCATCTCCCGTGAGCCCCTGGTCCTCGGTGTCCTCCTCTCCTCCTGTATCTGGGAGGAGAGGGTGCTAATGAGGGCTGGATCCCTCTGGCCCTGCCCTTGAGACCCCACCCAGCCGACGGAGGATCCAGAGACCCACCACCCATCTCCCCTACCCCTCCCCTTTCCCACCGGTGAGCCAGGATGGATGAGGGAGAAAGGAAAGAAGTTTCCAACAGCTGAAATTTGAGGGCGGTCAGTCCAGTTAGTCCAGAGGAAGGAAAGAGAATGGCCCTAGCCCTCCCCACCACGCCCTGCAGGACGAGCCCTTCTGGCCACCTCGTCCCCCTCTCATGAGCTGACGATGGTGGCAAGTGAGCTGGTTACGAGTGGTAGGATCGGGACAGCCTGGCCCGTGTCTCACCCGTGGGGGCCTGCCACTTCTTTCCAGAGTATCTCGTGTCCACGGTGCTGTCACTGAGCAGGGACCAAGTCTCGGCCCGGCTCTGTCCCCCACCTGGCACGTGGCGGAGCACAGCCCCAGGAGGGGAGGAGGGAGCGGGGTGAGGAAGCCTGCCTAGGGCACCCCCAGCCCAACCCTGCTCTCCCCCGGCCCCAGCCTGGCACAAAGCTCAGAAACAGTTGCCACGTCTATTGGTGACTGTCCCTCTGCACCACCTTCCAGGCAGGACTGGGAACTGGTCACCTCTAGGAGCCTTCTCTCTGTGGCCCAAATCTAACTGTCAAATCTACCCCAAAAGTGGTCCCAGAACATTCGGGGCCCTCCACACCCTCTGTCATCAGGAGCACCCCATCTGGCCCCCGTCAACCTACACCCCAGTCCAGAGCGATCTCCCCACCTCCAAGCTCAGACGGTGCCAAGCTCCGCATGCTGGGCCCTGCTTACCTCCCTCACTAAGAGCCCCACGCAGGGCCGGGCTCCAGGGCAGGCCTAGGGCACCCGAGACCGGGGTTGCTGGGTTTAACGCTGTGTTGGTCTCTAGCTCCCTTCACCATGAGAGAAACTCTAGAATCTTTCCCCTGGGCAAGTCCTCATCTGGCCCATCTGCATAGCTTCCTGCCCACCCCAGCAGGCTGGACCCCACAGAGGCCTCGCCAGCTTCCACGCCCAGGCCCCCCACTGCCAAGCCGGCCACCCTGAGCTGGGTCCTTGCTTGACAAGGCCAGCAGAGGTGAGTGAAGAGAGCTGAGGAAACTTTGGGACTTGCTAATTCAGTCTGCTCATTTCACAAATGAGAAACTGTATGCCCAGAGAGAGAGAGTAGCTGGCCCAAAGGCACACAGCTACTTGGTGTCAAAGGCAAGACTGGAACGCATGTCCTCTGACTTCAACCCAGGGCTCTTTCAAGGAAAACCCAGCTCATTTGTCACATGCCATCACCGAAGGCCTGCTGGGTGCCAGGGCAGGGAAGCATTCAGCTCTGGGGAGTGGGTGGAGCCCCAAGTATCACATAGGCCAGACCCTATCCTAGCACAGGCATGCTCCCTACAGCTGTCCCCCATCTGGAGCTGCACAGTGTGGGGCCCGAGCCGGGGCACAGCCCCTCCCCTGGACAGCTGGGCGGGGAGGGCACCCTCACAGGAATCCCAGCGGCACCCAGGGGAGCATGCCCTCCGCCCCTTCTTTCTATAAGGCAGAGGTCAGCTCTCAACACTCCCCACCCAGCCACCCATGTCCTCCCTTCTGAGGCCTGCATAGCCCCCAGCCTGGGAAAGGCACCCCAACCCCAGGCTCGGGCACCACGGCTGGGCTTCTTCCTCCATCCCTGCCGGGGCAAGGGAGCTCCTCACCAGCCAGCATATCCACATCGGGCAGAGTCGGGGAGGGTTCCAGCGGCACAGAGGGTGGGAACAGGGGCACAGCTCCAGGGAGCGGCGTGTAGGACACCTGCAGGACCAGCGAGGCCTGGAAGAGGTGGGAGGGAGAGCGCAGCAGGTCAGCACATTGGCCTGGGGCCACCGCCCTCCAGCATCCCTCCTGTTCCTTTTATGCCTCCACCGAGGAAGATGGCTCTGACAGGGGTCAGGTTTGCAGGAAACTGTGGCAAAGCCACCCCAGGGGCCCATCAGCATAGTCAGGTGGTTAAGAGTGCAGAATCTGGAGTCAAGTTCTACCACTCAGAAGCTGTGCAACCTTGGGCAAGATCTGTAACCTCTCTGTGCCTCAGTTTCCTCATCTGTAAAACAGGAGCAGTAATAGCAATAGCACCTTCTTCATAGGGTCAAATGAGGATAAAATTAGTTGATAGAGCACACAGTAAGCTTCTATAAATGAATCAGCCATTGAAGCTCTCCTGCAGGATTTTTCAACCCTCAGCCTAGACCCGCCTTCAGGAAAAAGCCTCCTTGGCCACTCTGCTCAGCCAAGGGCCTTCCCCTGTTTCTCCACAGACAGCTCAGCCTCCCTCTGCTCGGGCCCCAGCTAGCACTGAGAGGGTCTCAGGGTACCACTCGCCTTTCTGACCCTCTGACCTCCCAGAAGGACCCCATCTCCCATCTCACCCCACCTGTTCCAGCTTTGACCAGCCGAGAGTGACTGGTCACACCATCCACGTGGACAGGGTAAGGCTGCCTTGTGCTCCCAGCCCTCCTGACCCCCCAGGAGTCCTGTACTGTTCAAAGGGGCCCCTGCGCCCGAAGAAAAGGTCCAGCCTCACAGCAACTAGGCGCGTGGGGCCCCGGTCCAGGGTTCCCCAGTACCACAGGTCCAGCATGCCTCCTGGGGTAGGCTTTTTATCAATCAAAGTAATAAATGCTTTATTTAAGAATGTTTGGGGACCGGCCCGGTGGTGCAGCGGTTAAGTTCGCACGCTCCACTTCGGCAGCCGAGGGTTTGCCGGTTTGGATCCTGGGTGCGAACATGGCACCGCTTGGCAAGCTGTGCTGTGGCAAGCGTCCCACATAGAAAGTAGAGGAAGATGAGCACTGATGTTAGCTCAGGGCCAGTCTTCCTCAGCAAAAAAGAGGAGGATTGGCAGCATACGTTAGCTCAGGGCTAATCTTCATCAAAAAAAAAATAAAAAGAATGTTTGGAAAGTATAAAAACTTTAAAGACAGGCCAGCCCAGTGGCATAGTGGTTAAGTTCGTGCACTCCACTTCAGCAGCTGGGGGTTTGCGGGTTCAGATCCTGGGCACAGACATACACACGCTCATCAAGCCACGCTGTGGCTGTGTCCCACATACAAAATAGAGGAAGACTGGCACAGATGTTAGCTGAGGGCAAATCTTCCTCATAAAAAAAAAAAGGAAAACAAATTGCCATAATTCCACCACTATTCACATTTTGGTATAATTCTCTCCAATCTTTTTAAAGGAATAGTGTACTGCTCTGCTGTATATAAATGCTCTTCTTTTACTTAATGTCAGACAATAAGCATCTCCCCAGGTTTTGATGAACCCATTATAAACATAATTGTTAATGATGCATATCATCCTCTGAGCAGCTCGGCATAATTCACTAGACATATATATACCTCCACTGAGACATACTGGGAATGTCCAGAGACTCCTGGAGTGAATCTTGGTCCTGAGACAGAAGGGGCTGAAGGACATAAGTGTATCCAGATCTGGGCTTGAACCTCGCGCACTGGGGCCTGGGCAAGGGCAGCCAGGCTAAGGGAAGGGAGGGCGCGGTGAAGGTGGGGCTCAGAAGCTGAGGAAGGAGGCCCCAGGCAGCTACGCATCATCGCAGAGACCAGGCAGGAAGCAGACGAGGCAATGAGACCCTCCGAGTCCCGGATCCGAGGCTTTGCCCTGACAGCTACGCAAGGTCCTGAGCTACCACCAGGTGTCGCCACTTGAGCAGCCCGCGCGGCCCGCACGCTGCGCTCCTGCAACCCCAAGAACGGAGAACAGCCTCCGGGCCGATGCCCAGACCCGCCCACAGCCACGCCCACCTCCGGAGACACCGGTTCAGCTCTGCGGAGGGCCTGGGCATCTTCCCTCCACTCCATCCAAAGGCAATTTGGGCTCTTTGGAGCAATAACTGATTCCAGGTTTAGGCCAGAGAAAGTAGAAGACGACCCTGGAATATCTTTTTATGCCAGAAAACAAGGAACTACTCAAAGAAGGACAGAGACATGTCAAAAGGACAGAGAAGGCTGCTTTCGTGGGCTCCCACCGGCAAAATCTGGGACAATTTAAACAAGAAAATAAATAATGATAGTAACAGATTAAACCATTGAATAAAGTAGGAATACATGAATCCACATGGAAATAAAGAAACAGGACAGGAAGACGCTTTTCCTTGCAGTGGAACGCCAGCTGACTGATGCAGAAAAAAATAATTGATTTAGGATATCACCATTTAACAACCATCAAAGCAATGATTAACCCAGCCAAGAAGCAGCAATGGTGTTAAAACTGCTGAGTAAAAGTTGGGTGAGGAACAGGGCATTTACAGAGTCACAAAGTACCTTCCCACACAATTCTTACTTATTAGAAAGGGGACCGGATTTGTGATGAACGGAGAAACCCACCAAATGCTAAATTAACCAAAGGATCAAGGCTAACAGCACAGTAAGGAAACAAATCAGAACCACGCACCCTAGGTTACGATGAGGGCAGCACAGCATCGCTGTGTTCTATTCCCACAGGTGCACAGCTTAAGTCTAATCACCAGGAAACATCAGGCAAACCCAAACTGGGGGACACTCTGCAAAACAACCGGCCTGTATTCCCAAAAGTGTCAAGGTCGCAAGGTTATAGAAGTCAAAGAAAGACTGAGAGGAATTCTCCCAAAGGCAAGGAGACAAAGAGACAAAACAACTAAAACAACACATGATCCTTAATGCTGTAATGGACACTGTTGAAAAAATGTATGAAACTTGAATGGGGGTCTGTGGATCATATGGTTGTGCTGGATCAACGTTAATTTCCTCATTTTTAAGATTGTGTTGTTATGTAGGAGAAAGTCCTTAAGCAGAGGAAAGACGCTAAATTCAGTGATGGGCCAAGAGGTTGGCAATTAAGTCTCAAATGGTTTAGGACAAAATATTCTTTATAGTGTTCTTGCACCTTTTCGCTGAATCTTAAATTATTTTGAAATAAAAGTTAAAAACGTCTGAGAACTCTGCTTCTGCTGTAACCACAGGAATCTCACTCAGCAGAGACAAACAAAGGCCCCCACCGACTCGTGCTGATTCCCACCCTCCAGGAGTAAAGCGAGATCGGGACCAGCCGTAGAGTTTGCAGGCCCAGGGCAAAATGAAAATATGGGCCCCTTGTTAAAAGTTTATTAAGAATTTCAAGATGGCAACAGCAGAGAATGAAACCAAGCACAGCCCTGGCTGCCCATGAGGCTGGCCCTGTGTGGGATGCATCTGAAAGATGGGAGTGGGGGCCCACCTGACACATCTGGCCTGCCCCATTCATGCATTAATTCGCTTATTCATCCCCTCCACAAATATGTATCGAGTACCTGCAAGGGGCCAAGCACTCAAGATACTGGGATATTTCCATAAATAAAGCAAAAGTTCCTGGCCCCAAGGAGCCGACATCTTGGCAGAGGAGACAGACAATACATAATCAACAAAATAAATACATAAATTATACAGTATGTCAGAAAGAAAAGAAAAACTAAACCAGGGAAAATGGGATCAGGGGAGCAGGGTGGGTGCAGATTGCAGTGTTAGATCAGGTGGTCTGAGTGGACCTCAGTGAGGAGAGAGTTGAGCAAAAATCTGAAAGGGGCACAGTTTGGCTGCCCTTCAGCCCCAAGTTCTTCTAACACTCAGTGACTGAGGTCTTCTGACCCTGAGTTCAGATCCCCTTGAAGAACACCTCTTCCTATTTCTCAGGGCTCGCCCTGCCTAGCCATCCCCTCCACACCACCTGGGGGCTTCTGGCACACCATCTCTGTGCTCTGTGCAGAGGTGGGGCCACAAGAGTATAACTGGCCCATGTCATGGCCTGGGTGCCAGCACCTGAGCATGAGGGCTCAGGAGCAGCCCTCTGGGAGAAGCAAGAAGGAGCAGCAGCCACAGAATCCCAAGACCACCAAGGCAGCCCTCCCTGGGGTTTCCTGAGCATCAGGTACCTCCACCCTTAGGGCAGCACACCAAGCTCCAGAAGAATTGGCAACAAGCTGGTGGCTCCAGGTGCTTCAACAGACATCCAGCACTGAGCCAGCTCCATCTTTTACATGCCCATCAAAGACCCAAGGAACATTCCAGGCAGCTCAGAGGACCTAGAACCCAGGATCTAGAACAGATCTGGCCACCAGGGGGCAGTCTCCAAGGTCCACTGCTTCAAGCCCAGGGGTGGTTAATACTGGAGACCCCTAGCTCTACTGGGGATCTAAAGGAAAGGGGGCATGTCTGTGGGCCCCACTCAGGGTCAGGCCCTCCTGCCCTCACCGTGACCTCATGGCCTGTCCCCTTCTCCAGACATAACCAGAGCTGAGAGTTTCTTCCTGTGGGATGGATGCAAGCTCCATGCTCTCCCAGACCACATGACTTTGGCCTGCAGCCCTCAGGAGGGCCCTCTTTAAGACCGTCCACATCACGATACCCACATGACAGCCCCATTCCTCAGGTCCCCAGCACCAGCACCAGCATGAAGACATCCTATCACAAGACCATTATCAATCAGTCAGTGTCCACCAGAACACACTGCCCTGGAGCAGGTAACCTCAGTCACCCAGGTCTGCTATCTTGAGGTCACTGTCAGCAATATCACAGAATTCTGGCAGGTCCGATCTGGTCCCCAGCCTAGGGCCCAGGAAACCAAAGGCAAAGATAGGGGGCAACCTTATCAGATCCTCCTACAGGTTATATGGCCAGGCCCCGGGGACCTTCACCCACCCCACCACGCTCAGCTGCATTGCTTGCTGCCTACTTCCTGGGCCACAGCTTTCTAACGCTGAGCTTAGCAGGAGCAAACCCTAGACCATCCCACTGGCACCTGCCCTGACACACACTTCACATTGTTGTTTGCGCTGCCAGTCGATTCCAACCCCTAGCAGCCCTGTGTACAGCAGAGCAGAACCCTGCCCAGCCTTTTTGCACCATCCTCTCACCTCCTGATGCTGTATCAGACAATGTTCCACTGCTGTTCATAAGAGTTCTCAGGGCAAATTTTTTCGCAAGTGGGTGGCCAGGTCCTTCTTCCTTGTCTGTTTTAGTCCAGAAGCTCCACTGAAACCTGTCCACCATGGCTGACCCTGCTGGTATTTGAAATACCAGTGGCACAGCTTTCATTATCACAGCAACAGGCAGCCACCACAGTATGACGACCAGATGGGTGGTGTGGTTCCCTGACCCGGAAATGAACCTAGGGCCCCAAGGGTGAGAGCACCCAATCTTAACCACTAGACCACCAGGGCTGGCTACACACTTCATGGGTGGACAGGAAAGTCCTGTAGGTGCCTGGGTCTTAATATTTACCTTCCCCTCAGACAATGCCCAGCAGCTGGCAGAGGGTGAGACGTGGTCCTGAGCTGAGGTCCGGGGGCTGGCGGCATTTTCAAACCGCTAGAGGAAAACTCCAGGGTTCACCGGAGCTCTGTGTCTGCCCACCTCCAGTCCCTGCTCCCAACACTCAGTGCCCTGCTGGTCCACACCCCTGGGTGTCATGTGTTCCTGTCACCCAGCCAGTTTCTCTTTCTGAGCTGACTCTGGCTTTTAAGGCTGAGGCAATTCCGACACAGTTTTCCTGGTGTATCCGTCCCCTCATTAGCAAGCCGCTCTCAAAATACTTTTGCGGGTATGTTACTTCTTTCCTCCATGTGTTGCTTTTCTCCTCCAGGACAGGGGTCAGGGTTTCCCCTTCAGTTAGAAGCTGTCTGAGGATAGATCTGGCGTCTTCTCAGGGCACACGGCCGTATCAGAAGGGACTCGGGCAAGAATACTGAGGGACAGGCAAGTGGAGTCCAGGCACAGCCCAGCCTGCAGCAGGGCCTCCCTCGTGGCCTCTCCCGGCCCCTCCTCGTCCCCTCTGTCCTTCCAGGGCTTTCTAAGGATCCCACAGGCCCTGTCTGCGCTCCCGTCACTCCATCAGCAGGTTCCTTTGCCCTCTGAGGCAATCTGAGCCACAACCAATCGGGGACACCTGGCATGCTCTGCCCACTGGGCCCAACCCAGAAATCGGCCTCAGTGAACAGCCAGTGATAATGCTTGGCTTCTGATGGGGCTCTCTGTCCCTTCTGAGCACATCCCCCGTTCTCTGTGCCTCCCACTGCAGTGCAACCGGCCCAGGTCCCACGGGGGAAGCCCCAGCTCAGAGGGTCTTGGGACCTCCCTTGGGCTGCACTGTACCTTAGTGCTACCACAGAGACCAGAAGATGCTCCCAGACTGCCCTCCCCACACACACGGGCCAGAACTGCTCCTAGCCAGCAGAGGGGAGGCCCCATGGACATTGTGATTTCTAAGAAATATATATTTGGTCATTCAGATGACTAAAATATATTTCTCGTGTAATATTTGGTCTTCATTCACAGTTCCTGGCTTAGAGCTCCCAAAACCCTTGGAATTTCCTAAGTGCTGAGAGTGACAAAGGTTTCTCATATTATGTTAATGAGGTGACTTTTGGACCCACCTAAGGAGGGGGGCTGGTTGCCAGGAGAACCAGCTGTGTGATGGGAGGGTTGGAACTTCTGTCCCACCCCCAACCTCCTGGGAGGGGAGAGGGGCTGGAGGTTGAATCAATCACCAATGGCCAATGATCTAATCAATCATGCCTATGCAATGAAACCTCTGTAAAAAAAAAGGACAGTTCTGGCGGCTTCTGGGTTGGTGAACACACAGAGACTAGGGGAGAGTAGAGCACTCAGAGGGCACGGAAGCTGTGTGCCCCTTCCCCATACTTTGCCCTGTGTATCTTTTCCCTCTGGCTGTTCCTGAGTTAGATCTTTTTAAGATAAACCAATAATCTAGTAAGTAAAATGTTTGCCTGAGTTCTGTGAGCTGCTCTAGCAAATTAATCGAACCTGAGGAAGAGGTCCTGGGAACCTCTGACTTATAGCCAGTCGGCCAGAAGCACAGGTAACAGCCTGGGCTTTCGACTAGTGTCTGGGGACGGGGAGGTCTTATAGGACTGAACCCTTAACCTATGGAATCTGATGCTTTCTCCAAGTAGATAGTCAGAATTGAGTTGAATTGTAGGCCACCCGGCTGGTGTCCAGAGCACTGTTTGTTGGTGTAGGGAAGACTAAACATACACACACACTTTGGAATTGGGTCCAGGAACCTAACATACCCCACCTCTCCCAGCTGGTGCTCAGCCCCAGGCTAAACCAAGCAGGGCCCAGCCCTCCTCTCCCATCCACCACCTTCTGGCCCTCACACCCCCTTCTTGGAGGCATGGTTGGTGAAGGCTTGGCAAGCTCCGCAGACAGCCAGGGGTACCAACCTGGGGAAGAGAAGGCAGCAGATTCCCAGCTGGTGAGCAGGAAGTGCAGCCAGAGAGTGGGAACAGAGAGAGAGGAGGAGAGACGAGGCATAGGAGATGGTCACCTGCCTGGCTCAGCCCCAGGGACAAGGACCAGGTGTCTCAGGGGCTGGATGGGCCTCTGAACTTGGAGGGGAGCAAGCGCAGGAGAACTTGCAGGAAACAGCAGCGTCATGGATGCATATAGGGCTGTAGCGGAGAGATGTTTGAGCAGCTTGGCCAGGAAGCTAGAAACTGGTTGGAAGCACTGGGGCCCAATATACAGCAAAGGAGGTAGCCCATCCCTGAGATGCGATGGAGACACAGCGAGCAGATCCTCTAACTCAATTGTCACCAACTAGTTACTTGGAGGAACTCAAGGGTGGGTTTGGATATTTTAACTGTTTTTCCAAATTGTTCTTTTTCCTGTTGTCATGTTAATGAGATGCAGTCACCAACCATCCTGAACCAGACCAAGCTTCACCACAAGAACTACGCGTTTGACCTTTGCCTTATTTTTAATGCTAAGATCTCTCCAGGAGGAGCTTGGGCCTTATTGCCATGACCTGCAGTGTATGTGGAAGCATGTTCTCCAGCTGAGCCTGTGCAAGCGAATAACCCACCTCTCCTTTTTGAATATTCATTCCCCATCCGAAATAAATGTCCCTGCTTCTCCTTGTTCGGGAATTCCATGACTTTGGAAATGATTCCTCATGGTCTCCTATTTGCTGCAAATATACTTTACTTTGTGTGACAACTACTTCTGCTGGAGAGTCTGATTTAACTCACCAAGAGGGAACCCACTCGGGTTTCCATAACAGTTCCAGAAGTCCTTGGAGTCCTTTCTCACTATAGGGAGCATTAGGGGACTGGAGAGTTCAAAGGGAGGACAAGAGGGGATTCAGGAGGTGATGGAGACAGGCTGGGTGAATACTGCACTGAACCAGAATGTTCTACCAGTGAGCACTGTCTGAGAAAGGAGCAGACTTTCCTGGCAAGTGGCATCTCTCCATCAATGAAGCATCTCAGCCATCACTGGCCTAAGACGCATCAGGAGAAAATTCCAACATAAAAGAGCAGCGAACCAGGAATCCGTTCAAGTCCCTTCCACCTGAGAGTATAGGAGATGCATCCCCTGATTCGTGTCCCCATTTGGACAACAATTCACTGTGTGACTCCAGTCAGTCATTCTCTTTCTCTAGCTCTCAGTACCCAGTAATGGTTCCCAGAGCTCTGGCCAGACTGACCACTTCCTGACACGAAGCTAGCCAAAGGCCCCCAACCTCAGACACACACACACACTCCACCGAGCAAGGTAGCCCCACTCTGTCTGAGAGAACTCAGCCCAGAATCCCCCAGGGCCCCACTGGGAGGAAATATTTCCAAATCGATAGTTCCTCCAGTGCATCCTGGGAGGTGTGGCTGACCCAGAGGGAAGGTCAAGAATTCTACTAAGCCAGGAAGAAAGAACCCTGTGGGTATATTTAGATCACTAAAAATAACAGGAGGCCAGAGATGAGGGCTGGGAATTGCCTGCGAGGACTGGGAGAGCACTGGGAAGGCTGGGGGAGGGGCAGGAAGGACAAAGGAGGACAGGAATGGGGTCCGACAGGTCCGAGTGGGCAGGGGAGAGGGATGTCTGTCTCCCTTCCCTTGTGATCTGTGACCCGGATGCGTCAGTCCGGATCTGGAGAAGAAGGCAGGGTAGTAAGAGAGGGCTGCCAGGGATGTTGGGGGAGCCATGACCAAGGCTGCCCCAGAAGCTTGGGAAGACATTGGGTTTCCAGTGAAAAACCAGTTCCAGGAGGTGACCATGCCTCCCTCCAGGGCAGGAGTGGACCCCCGGGCAGGCCAATCTGGGGTGAGACAACACTGACTTGAGCCCAGCAAGTGAGGCTCCCTCCCCTCCGTTCCCATCTCTTCTACCCCAGCGCCCCTCCCCAGCACCTCAAGCCCTGGCCAGGGAGAGCTCTACTGGGAGCTGGACCATGACACACATCCAGGGTCAGAAAGGCAAGGCCTCAGACCAGACACTGGCTTGATGCAAATGCCCGATGGGCACTTACCCCTGTGGGCTGCTTCTTGGTGTCCAGCAGGGGGGCATTGAAGCTGGCAGACAGACTGGGGGTGGCAAGGACCTCCCGGAGTGGGACCTTGGCTTCTCCCAGGAACCTGAAAGGAAAGAGAAGGAGAATGTAGGAAACTAGCCAAATGTGCCCAGCTCTTCTCCTGCCATAGCCCTCACCACCACCACCTCACAAACCTCACACAGACAAGCTGATTTGCCTAGAACACCATAGTCACCTAGGCCCCTCAAGGCTCCCCCCGCACCTCTGCCCCCAGTCACTCTGTGAGCTATCTCTGGGGGCCATGCCCCTCTCCCTGCACAGGAGGGATAAGAGATACCTTCCCTTCCCCCAAGGTCAACGTTGACCCCTTTCTGCCCCTCCTCAGGGGCCCAGCCCTGCCACCCCTGCCAGTCTGGGTTTCCCCACATAAGGGCTGTCTTGCCCATCAGATCTCGGCAATCCGCCAGACTAGCATCTGTGAAAGCAAGGGCAGTTTCTCCACCATCACATCCGCGTTGCTCATCTGACCCATGTCTACACAGGCCGTCTATACTGGTTTCCCAGGGCTCGGCCAGCAATGATTATAATTGAAAAACAAAGACATTCCTGTCTTCAAGGACAAGGAGAGAAGAAAATCGGGTCAGGGGAGACAAACCCCAGTCCTGAGAGAGGCGCAGGACCGTCACACCACACATACCCGAGGATGCTCTGATGGAGGGGAGGAGTCCCATAAACAGATGGGCTCTTAGGAGAGAGGGGGCACTGCGTGGTGATCAGTGAAGGGACCCCGCAAAGAGTGCCAAGGAAAAAGGTTGTGTTCCTAAGCTAAGAAATGGGCAAACTGCATTCTGCCCCTCTGCAGCGATGGCAGGACATCAGGGGCAGCGAGCGGCCCGTGTGGATCGGAACTGTCACCTGGTGTCTGCATGGGACTCCTGCGTGCTTCCTGCACATCACTGTCAGGCACGAACAGTGAACAGCTACAGCTGTGCTCTCATCACTTGCTTCTTCACTTTTTTTTCCCGATGGATAAACAGCACACCTGTTCTCTGGGACCTTCCTTTTTCTGGTCTCTATAACAAGTGATTTGAATATGGATTTTATGACCTTATGAAATAAAACTTCATCTTGACCTATATAGCTGATTTTTAAAACTGGTTGCTTACAATGAGGTACCACCTCACATCCATTAGGACGGCAACAATCAAAACAACAGATGTTGGTGAGGATGTGGAGAAATTGGAGCCTTTGTGCACCATTGGTTGGAATGGGAAAAGGTGGGGTGGTTATGGCAAATAGGATAGTGGGTCCTCAAAAAGTTAAATATAGACTCACCATATGATCCAGCAATTCCACTTCTGGGTATATACCCAAAAGAAGTGAAATCAGGGACTCAACGAGAGATTTGTACACTCATACAATAACAGCATATTCATAACAGCATTATTCACAATAGCCAAAGGTAGAAGCAACCAGTTCTCATCAGAAAAAGAAATTTTTGTAACTTTATATGGTGACAGATGTTAACTAGTCTCTTGTGGCCATCATTTCACAATATATGCAAATATTGAATCATTATGTTGTATACCTGAAACTAATATAATGCTATATCTTAACTATACCTCAGTTAAAAAAAAGATGGAAGTAACCCAAGGGTCTATTGACAGATGAATGGATGAACAAATGTGGTATCTGCATACAATGGAATATTATGTAGCCCTAAAAAGGAATGAAATTCTGACACCTGCTACCACATGGATGAACCTTGGAGACAATATGCTAAATTAAATAAGCCAGGCACAAAAGAACAAATATTGTATGATTCCACTCAATGAGGGTCCTAGAATAGGCAAGTTTTTAGAGACAGAAAGTAGAATAGTGGTTACCTGAAGCTAGGGGTGGGTGGACGGGAAGTTATTCCTAAGTGGCCACAGAGTTTCAGTTGGAGATGATGATGAAAAAGTTCTGGAGATGGATGTGATGCCGACCCTGGTATCAGTTTCCCCACATTAAACCCAGCATATATGGGGTTAAAAGCAAAACACCCATTCCCTGCTTGCTCTCTGGCTTCCTGGCTCCAGAATCCACTATTCTCCATGGAGACAGACACCATCAAGGACAAGCACCTGGACTATCTCCTCCCACAAAGAGATACGGGCTGATGGGAAAGCTGCTGACCAGCAAGGTCATGAGCTCCCTCCTGTCTGCAAGTAGTCTCAAGGCCAAAGGCTGGTGGGAAAGCTCCGACCAGCAAGGCCATATGCTCCCCCTCCCCTACCTAAAGCCCCAAATAAAAACCCTTCCTTTTAGGTTTTTTGGGAGTTTGGGATTTCAGCGTTAGCTGCCCTCTCTCCTTGCTCAGTGCTGGGCAAAAATAAAGTTCCTACTTTCTTCCACGACCCCCGGTGTCAGAGATTGGCTTGCTGTGCAACAGGTGAGCAAACTCACTTCAGGTTTGGTAACAGAGGGTGGTGATGGTTGCACAAAAATGTGAACGTGGTTAATGCCGCTGAACTACACACTTAAAATGATTAAAATGGAAGTTTTGTTATGTATATTTTGCCATGATAAAATAAATACTAGCTGCTTATGTGAGCTTATATGTGCTCAATTTCCCTAATATTTAAAGAGAGAGGTGTTCATTAACACTCCTTCCAGGGTTCTGAGACCCCTCACGATGCTAGGAGTCACATTTCCTAGAATGTGGACTGGTTTGTGTTATACTCCTTCACAGCACGGAGCAGGCAGGTACCACAGCTGACTAAACTGGGCTTCAGGAGTGTCTCCATCCCAGGGCCCACACCGGGGAGGCATCTGTCACCAGAGAGTTGACCAAAGTGTCCTTAGGACCCTGCATTGTCAAAAAGACCAGACAGTAGGTGTAGAGGACCCATGAATCCATTCGACACTGGTGACCAGAGTCACCCTGTCCCTCATGGAAAAACTGGGGCAGCAGAGTGGAGGGACCTGCTCCAGCAGGTGGACGGTGGAGCCCGCCCTAGACCTTGGGCCTCCAGATTCCCTGTGCAATTCCTGAGCAGCAGGTCCAGTTGTCCAGACAGCTGAACACGCAGCTGGAGCTCAGGCTAGGGGCAGGGTCAGAGGGCACAGAGCAAAGTCTGGCCTCCTCTGCCTCCCTTTCAGGCCTCAAGCCCGCCCAGCCCCAACCCTGGAAAATTCCCGGAAGTGGGGCGGGGAACAATGGGAGGAAATGCAGCAGGAAGCCCTGGCCCCACCCCTGCCAGCCCAGACACCTCCAGGCAGGCGGCCCAGAGACCTTGGCCAGGAAGGACTACTTGTTATTTCCTCCCTTAACTGTCTCTGGGCCATGAAATGCCCCCACCTTCTACCTCTGCCATAGGCCCTGGGGCCAGGCCCTCCAAGAAGCTGGGCGGCTTCACAAGCCCCCACTCACCGAGAAAGAAAGGCTGGAGGCAGGCTGCCTGTCGGAAAGCCAGAGCTGGCTGCCCAGGAGTAGGCAGCACAGAACTGCTCTGGGAGGAAGGGCTGGGGGAGCAGAGGAGGGACTCCCCTGGGGTGGGACGGGACTGAGACTTGCTCTCGGGGAAATCCTGACTGCCACTCTTCATTCATTCATTTCACAAAGGATGGAAGATACCGCGCTTTACTCAGGGAGCCTCAGGCCTGGGAGGGCTCACACCCTTGAGGAGACCCACTCCACCTGGAAATCAAGACTGAGACAGAGATCCTAGGGCTCAGGGGCCATCCACACAAGGGTGCTGCAAGCTCAGTGGGCACCAACCAGTGGCCGCATGTGGCAGACAGTATTCAGTAGAGGTCAGAGAGGCAAGGAAGGGGTTGCCAGGGGTTCCTGCACAGGCTGCCTCGGAGCCAGCTCTGAGTGTGCAGGCCCTGGCAGGTTGGAAGCAATCCCTGTGAGCCTTGACCCACCCCCTGCAACCTACTGATAGAAAAATGCCACTGGTTTCCCATCCTGCCCGGACCTGGTCATCTCTCCCGGCCCTGCTGTGGTCTGGAGCCGCTGGAATGTGGGGGCAGGGGAGCAAAGGGGCTGAAAGAGCCACTGCAATTGTCACGGGGGAGGGAGAGGTCAGAGCAGCTTACATCCCACAGGGCACACATTTTTCCCCCGTGGGAAAAGAACCAGTACCCAAATTTATCATCCAGTGAGGCTGCTGTCCTGTTGGAGATAGGAGAAGAGCTATGGGTGGTGGCCTTCCAACCTGAACTTTAAGCAGAAAGTCAGAGGGCATGAATTAAGGTGCCCAAGTAAGTTTATTTTAATGATGCACAAGGAAATCTAAACAATTTTATTTGAAAATATTGGGCCATTTTATATCACCGTTTGTAGGAACAAAACACAGGAGGCAACCCACAAGTCCATCAGAGAAGATGGGTAAGGTCAAGTACACCACACAGTAGAATACTATACAGCTATGACTACAATGGGCAAGTAAGCCATGGACTTAGATATGGAACATCTTCAAGATATACTGTTAAGTGAGAAAACAAAGAATGTATATAATATGCTACCTATTACTTAGAGTGCTCAGAATGCTAGACAGAAAGTAGAATGGTGGTTGCCAGAGGCTGGGGGGGAGGGAAGAGTGGGGAGTCTGTTTAAATGGGCACAGAGTTTCAGTTTTACAGATGAAAAGAGTTATGGAGATGGATGGCGCTGATGGTCACACAACAACGTGAATGCATTTAATACCACTGAACTATACGCTTAAAAATGGTTAATGTGGTAATTGTTAGGTGTGTTTTACCACAATATAAAAAAATTGATTTAAAACATGAACATGCTACCTGTCGTGTAAAAAAGAGGAGAGTCAGAGTCTATATTGGTGACAAAGCAATAGTATAAGAACTCTGGAATGATACATAAGAAACCAAGAACAGTGGTTACCTATGGGGGAAGGGACAGAGCTGGACGGATGGGGGACAAAGACGATGGAATTTTCCCTGCCTTTTTTGTTTATAGTTTCTGTTTTTATAACCTCTTAGTTTACCAATTTGAAAATTAAATTTTAAAATGGAGCATAAAAAGTCTTTAAAAATCTTATAATTTATTCATTCAACAAATACTTACTTTGCACGTCAGGTGACATAGTCCCTGCCCTCCTGGAACTCACAGTCTGCTAACAGCTACCCTCCCATGGACGGAGTGCGGAGGAGATACAGCGCCGAGCGCTTAATTCACACCACCGCAGTTAAACTGACACTAGGCCTGTGGTAGGTACCGTCATTGGTTCAATCCACCTTATAGACCAGGAAATCCGGACCCGGGAAGGCGTTTGACCTGCCTGATTTCACGCAAATAAAAAGGCAGGCGGAGTCTGACTCCAAAGACTTTCCCTTGACGCCCATGCAGCGGGGGCACCCCATGAACCCCATGCACCCCATGGCGCATTGTGAAAGAAACAAAAAGGTCCTCGGTTTGCTCCATCCATGGAAAAGGGAATCCCGCCATAAATTTGATCTGGTTCAATTAAAAAAAAATCTAATTCCCAGCTGTATGAATCATGCCTTTTTATTTTCTGCATTTTGATGCTTTGACGTCTGGGGCCTTGCTGACCCTGGAGGGACGGCCCCTCCCAGGCTAACAAATTCCTAGGGATGATAAATGACTCACCTGCGAGTGCACCTTTTATATGCAAACCAGCCAATCCAGAGCCCACACCCCACCACCTCTCCACAGGGTTCTCACTCCAGGGCACAATTCCCTGCCCAGGCCAGGTACCACAGCTCTGGACAGCCCTTGTACCCCACAGCTTGATGAAATCATTCAAACCAGCCAATCCTAAGCCTGCGTCCCCTGCCTCACCCATCCTTTTCCGAGGAAACCAGGAACTCAAGGCTCTTGCCCATACTTTCCCCTCACCCCTCTGCTCCTGACTGACCTGGTGCTTCCCCATGTGGCCTTGAATGGTGTGGCATGCCACCCAACTTGTGGGAACTGTGAGGATCAAACTATCCTTTCATAGTAGTCATCTCCTGATCTGTGGGCCTCACCATACCTGAATAATAACAAAACCTACATTTTAAAACACAAGGCTGCTAGTTCTTTGTTGGGGATATCAAGGGTGAATGGTCATTTTAAAAAGCTCGGTAATTAAACTTGTAGATAGGCTAAGCTCTCAGTTGAAGAGGAGGTTGGGAGGTCAAGTAGTCTCCACTATGCCTTTGGAGTTTTCAGTGGGTGGCCTTGAAGGCTGGGCCCTGAGGAGAGGGAGGAGAGAAGGAAGAGAAGGGTCCGGTGTGGGGTACAAGTCTGGCAACACGGCAGCTGGCCGAGACCCCGGGAGAAACCAGCCAGTCAGAGATGGTTGAGGGACCCTAAGAGAGCGGCTCTCCCCCTGAAAGCGGTCTCCATGCCAGCAGAGGGTGGCAGACCCTCCCCCAGGTACCCCAGGCCTCCCCTATGCCCTGGTGCTATGAGCTGAAGAGTGACAGGGTGGAGCAGCCGGAGAGGACAACAGCCCAGGCGCTAAGAGCCGTGTTAGGAAGAGGTTAGATGGAGAAGTGGGTGCAGCTCACACTGACGCTGACCAAGAAGTGGATGTAGGACAAGCCCCCTCCCCTTGACATCCCAGAGGAAAGCGACCCAGGAGGGCTGACAGGACACACAGCTCCTGCTCTACTGGGCTTGTGGGACACCCCAGGTGGCCGACTTCAGGGTGTCACACACACACCCATCTTCACCTGTTGGGTCACTCCCAACATTTTCAAATGGAAAATTCAACCTATAGCAATACTCTGGAGACATTCTTTCTCTCAACTGTCTTCCAAAAATAAATATTGATCACTGAGTGATTAAGAATCAGAGCTCTCAAGTCACCCTACCTGGGTTGGAAACCCAGCTCTGCCATGTGACAGCTGTGTGTCTGGGCACAAGTTGCATAATCTTTCTGAGCTGTCTCCTCATCTGTAAAAGTCATTTACTCATTTGCAAATACATAGTGAGCACCTCCCATGGGTCAAGCCTGTTGTAGGTACTGGGGATACGGGTTGAACAAAATGGACAAGCCCCTCCGCACAGCTGGAACGTCAGGGGATGAGTGCACACTGCAGAGGATTCCTGTAAAGTGGAGCTGACGTACCTGGAGCACAGATGGGGCTTGGGAAGTGTTGGTTCCCTTCCTCCTGACCCCACTCACTATCTCCCCGTCCTTCTCTGCACATACCTATCGCACCAAATCACCATGAGGCCACGTTAGGTCATGACTTGAGGCACTGTCATATGCAGGAGGTTAGGTTTATTTCTGATCATTCCTGATGGTAGAATAGAAATGAGACCCTCAAAATCTCAGAGAGAAACACTGCAGCTCAACTGAAGGAAGGACTTTCTAACAGAATAATCCAGGCCCAGAATGGGCTTCTTCCTAACTCCAGCACTGTCCTCCAAGGACGGATGGGGTGAGACTCCTAGCCTGATAACCCATAGGTCTTTCACCTCTGGACGACATACCTGCCTCAGGGGGAGGCTCCAGTGAAAGCATGAATGGCCGGGACACAGTGCTGGGCACAGGGTAGGATCAACACCTGATGGCAGTGGGGTCAGACAAGGTCACCACTAGGGCCTCCGCAGGAAAGGCTTCCACAGCCCAGACTGGCGCATGTGAAGGGAAGGCTGGCAATGGAAAACCAGTTCCCAACCATCATGGTAAAGACTGAATCAGGCAAGGATCATCTGTGGATGCTAAACCTAGGGGACGTTTTGATGAGGAGCAGGATATTTTCAGGATCTTAAAGTGTTTCTTAACAGACTTCCAGGCGGAAGAAATCCAGTAAACATTCAGTGGGAAAAATCAAACAACACCTTCACAGGTGATTGAAATGAACATCACCAATGACGAACATCCTGGGCCTCCAGGTCCTGAGAGGGACGCAAGACGCTATGAAGTATTCTGGCCAGGAATTAGTAACCGGATCTAATCGTGAATCCATTCGTGAGAAAAACATCAGACAGACCCCAAATGATGACCATTCTACTAAAAAACAAAATGAGCATATTGTATTATTCAAAAATGTAAATTGTTGTAAAAGACAGAGGCTATAGAAATGTTCCAGAATAAAGGGGACTGTGGAAATATGATGGTTAAATTCAATATGAGAGTTTAGACCGTATCCTGCAATGTGGGGAAGGGGGAGTAGGAATTGCTGTAAAAGACATTATGGGGTCAGTTGACAGGCTTGATGTACAAACAGAGGATTAGATAAAAGTATGGCAAGCAGGTTCAATTGACTGAAGGTGGTGGCCATACTGTGATTAATGTAAAAGAATATCCCTACTCTTAGGAAACATACGCTGAGTTATTATGGGTAAAGGGCCTTGATGAATATACAGTAGTCCCCCCTTTTCCCTGGGGGAACGTGTTCCAAGAGCCCCAATGGATGCCTGAAGCTGCAGATTACCGAACCCTATACACACTATGTTTTTTCCTATACATGCACACCTATGATAAAGTTTACTTTAGAAACTAGGCACAGTAAGAGATTAACAACAATAACCGATAATAAAATAGAACAATTAGAACCATATGCTGGAATAAAAGTTACTGTAGATCTTAGCAACCTCAGCATATGATTTATTTTTTCCTTATTAAGTGGAGTACTTTTACCTTTTCACTTAAAGGAAGCACCATACGGCTTCTGCTGTATCTGAAGAGCCAGCATCATTACTCTTGTGCTTTGGGGCCATTATTAAGTAAAATAAGGGCTACTCAAACACAAGCACTGCCATATCGTGACAATCTATCTGATCACCCAGATGGCTGCTAAGTGACTAATGGGTAAGTAGCACACACACTGAGGATACGCTGGACAGAGGGGAGCTTCACGTCCCCAGCGGGATGGAGCACGACCACGAGAGATTTCCTCAGGCTACTCCAAATGGCACGCTATTTAAAACTTGAATTGTTTATTTCTGGAATTTTCCACTTAATATTTTCAGAATGAGGTTGACCGTAGGTGACTGAAACCATGGAAAGCAAAACCGCAGATAAGGGGGGGTGACTACTGTAACCTATCTGCAAATGGGGGAGAGAAAAAAAGGCAGGAAGAAGGAGGGAAGGAGGGAGAGGAGCGAGAGAGAGAATATTGTAAGGCAACAGAATAGAATGTTAATTGTAAATGCCTCTGAGTAAAGGGTATTTGGACGTTCTTTGTTCTATTTTTGAAACTTTGCTGTAAGATTGAAAGTATTTCCAAAAAAAAAAAAACCTCCAGAAGAGTTTCCACATGTCAGTTTCTCATTCTTTACCTTTTAAACTAAGGACATGTCAACTAAAAATACATATATTACAACTCAAACCCCTCCATCACTGACTCAGCTGCACCTTCCCCTCTTTAGGTTCAGTGAGTCAGGCGTGCCAGGAAAGTCAGATGGCCCCTGTCCTGGCGGGACACACACACTCAGGGGAAATTTAAGGACCCCTGTGAGGAGACACCGTGAGCTTCGCCCCGTCCAGCCCTCAGCCATGTGTGCCTCGCAGCGAGGGGCAGGAAATGAGGGACAGCTGGACATTCCCAACCCGCCTGGCCTCTGGCAGCCTTCCTGCCAGTCTCTGAATCCCCAGGGGCTGCCCAAGGGTAACTCTAAATAGTTTTCCACTTCAATCCAGAGAAAGACAAAAGAAAAACTATTCTGAAATCCAGGGAGGTCCTGGATAGACTCCAGGACAAAATATAGTTATAAAATCCTTGGGAAATAAGGCAATGGTCAACGCTTCCGAGGATGCTGAGAACAATGGGACGGTGAACTATAACTATTCCTGCCCCAAAACAGCCTCCCGCGGATTCCAGAAAGGGGGCCTGCAAACCGCTTGCTGAACCCAGATGCTGAACTTCGGCCTTCTTTCCCCAACTTCTAGCAACAGCGAACGGCCGGTGCCTTTTGAAACATCTAAGTGCCCACGCGCACATCTGCATGAGTGTCCACTCCTGGGTGGGAATGACACTGTGACAAAGCAACTGAGAGACGACAAACAGGGAGAAAACGCCCTCCACACGAAAAACAGACCGAGGGTTAATATTCCTAATAGCACCCCAAATACACAAACCACTACGAACGAGTAAGAAAAAACAAGTAACTCAAAATATAAGAGAGGCAACTGACAGAAGAAGAAACACAAATGGACAATAAACACACGAAAAGATGCTCGACTTGACAAGTAGTCAAGGAAACACAGATTAGAAGATACGTTTTTCCTCCACGGCACTTGCAAAAATAAAAAAGTGACAGCACTATTTTTTATGCTGTTGGTAGACATAAATTAGGCCATCGTTTTTGAAAAGTAATTTGGCAGAATCTACGAAAATGTCACATGCTCATACTTTGATCCAGTCATCCCACTTCTAAGGACCTATCCTAAAGAAACAAATAGTGCAAGGACATGGAAACACTTGGACAAAGACGTTCACCGGATAATCGTTCAAGAGCAAGAAATTGGAAAGAAACTAAACACCAGTCAATAAGGGTACGCTGGGATCAATTTTGGCGCGCCACCCTGTGGAACACCAGACAATCACTTAAAATGGGGTTGACCAATACACACATATCCAACATAGAACATCTCCATCTTCTAGAAAGTTATATCAGGCAGCACTGGCCTGGAGTCTCCATGAGTGGTTCTCAGCCCAGGCTACACAATAGACACACCCAACACCTGGGAGTTTGTAGTGATGCCCAGGACCCACTCCAACCAATGGAATCACAGCTTCCGGGTGAGACCCAGGCACTGTGTATGTACAAGCTGCAGGAGATGCTGCTGTGCAGCCTGGATTAGGAACCTCTAAGATAACGTTCCAGGGGTCAAAACATCTGGTCAGGGATCAGGATCACCTCCCCTCCAGGGTCTCTCTGAGAAGCCCAGAGTAAACAGGAAGCTGTTCAGTGCAGCCTGGGACGGGACTCCAGGACCTGCAGCTGGGTTTGCACAAGTGTCTCCCATCCATAGGAGCGAATTTCCTTTTAGGTGCATTTCAAATCTGATTTTATGGACAAAAAGTAGATCCACCCTTGCACTTGGGTCAGGGATCCCTCAGGCTCAGGGTGGGTGGGCTGCTGAGCAGCCTGGAGGCAATTCCCAGCCCAAGGTTCTCCTCCGGAGGCATGGAGGGCTTCCCGAGGTCCCACTCCGGGCCGGCAGTCCGGTCTGGTAAAACAAGGTCACCTAAAACTGCCATCAGGTCATCGGGGAAACAGAAACGTCAAATGCCCCAGAAGCCGTGGGGAAAGAGAGGTGAGGAAGAGTCGGAGGAGAGAAACAATAAAAGGACATGGGGTGAGGAAGGAAAAGAAGTGAATCGAGAAGCTTGTCCAGACAGGTGCGGAGTGAGTGGCAGCAAAGAAGGAGGGGAACTCTAGAAACAGATGGGGGCGAGGGGGGAGGTTAGGAAGAGGGAGAGGAGCCCAGACAGAAGGAGGCTGCAGGAGTTCACGACGGTGGAGGGCTACAACCCACCTCGCTCGGAAGAAGGCCCAAGGAGGACCATTTGTGAGCTCACAGGACACACGCCCAGGACCCCCAGAAATGAAGGGGGAAGCTGCAGGATGATCCTGCGGGACCTCACTGAAACCCTGAGGACAGTCAGATGACAACAGTCACCGTCCCGCCTAACTTATTTCCCTGTTTGCTTCCTGGCCAGATGGTGACAACTTGAGGGCATTGAGGTGTTCAATTTAAAATGTTTGTTGAACTGAATTCACTGAATTTTTTCCCTCTTCTCTCTCAAAATTTAAAATGTCACGTGATTACTCTTGTCACTTCCTGGTGTGTTCCTTACTTTTACAACTTGAGAATTTTTAATACTTTTAATCTCTGATTCTTTCCCTCTGATTCCACGTGTATAGTGTAAGCGCTGTGAGGTCTACCCACGGGCGCCGCAGAATGACCCGGCAGGCGTCTGCCCCTCTCCCATGGCCCCCGCAGCTCACCCTCACGTGTGCCTGACATCTAAGCAAACTGCTGTGGGGGCTGCATACCCCAGGCGGCTCCGATAACAAAGCCAAAATTCTATTATTTCCACACACGACAGTGTCGTTTTGGCAACTGGTGAAATTCTTCAGATATTTATGAATGTAAGTTATTTAAATTTAGTTTAATTAAAATTTAATTTTAACTGCAAGACATGCAAAATGGAGAAAAATGTTTGGAAAACTCAAAAGTTACATTCAAGTAGTTATCAAAAAGAAGTTTCTGGTAAATTTGGAAGTTTTGTGAATTAGTTCTTCTGCAAATTGCTATTTGGGGAACTGACTTTCAGCACACTGACCCTGCAGCGGATTGGTTCCATGAGGAACTAGTTCTCAGAGATCCAGCTTCCCCCCAGGAGCTAGGGGACACCCACAGGTGCCAATGAGAGGGCCACAAGGTGCAATGCAGCCTGGCCCCTCGTGTGACTTCTGACCCACAGGCCAGGACAGCCCATGTGTGCCACTGGCCTGGTGTCACTCTGAGGGTCAGTCTGGCCCTGGAATTGATCAAAAATATGTTCACAGCCCGTGCTCTCATGCTGCCTTCCTGGTCTTAGAAATCTCCCCACAGGGCCTGTAAGAATGCTGAATGTGATAAGGAAAATGAAACATGCATTTCCTCTGCATGCCCTGCAGTAACCAGACTGTCCTCCTTTGCCTCACTCAGCTCCATCAACCCTAGCATCAGCAGGGAACTGAACTTCCAGAAGGGCCCGGCACCTGCCTGGGGCTTCCAGGAACCTCTGAGAGGTCCAGGGGGCTCAGTGATTAGAACCATATTGCAGAACTGCCCTCCAATCACAGCTGCGCCATCACCAGCCTTTGAGAAATTTACCGAAGCTTCTGGAGCTTGGTTTCCCCATCTGTAATGATGACAATTATAATAGTAAGGCCTAACTGATTAAAAAAGATCTCATATTATAAAGACTGGGCACAGGGCCAGACACTCCGCTAAGCTCTTGGTGAACGTCAGCTGTTGTGATTTTGCTATTATTATCTTCTGCCTGGTACGGGAGGCCCCTTCCCACTCTGGCCCCACTGCTCCCTTTCCGCTGGGCTGCACCTGTCGTGTGACTGAGTCCCACCTATCAGGCCTTAGCCAGGCTGCCCTCCATACCCGAACACTGGAATGCTTCCCCTCCTCACCTCTCTAAAGCCTACCCCAGCCTCAGGGTCAGTCTGAACAGGCCTCCTCCAGGAAGCCTTCCGGGACCACCCAGGGCCCAGCATCGCTCCCTTCCTGACCTGCAGGTCCACGTTCAGGCTGTTTAGACACTGCCGTGTTCACCACACGTTTGCCTGTGTTGAGGTAGCTTAGTGTGAACTGATTCCAGCCTCTGCTGCCTGTGCAGGGAGTGGCTGCTGAGGTCCAGGCTGGACAAGATGGGCCCAAGATGCCCTAGGCCCCCACACCTTGCAGCCCCACCTTGGGCGGGCCCAGTGAAGGTGTCCCCACCCTCCCCACACACATACCACACCCCACCATGCACTCATGGCCAGCAGAGCCCCAGAGAGACAGTTGGGTTTTTCCTCCAAGCTTTTTAAGATTTCAGACTTTCCAGATGTTTTGCAGCCTGAGACCCTCGTCAGCTTTCCCCAGGTCTCTAAATCATCCTTCCTTCCCTCTCTCACCTCCCTGACCCCAGGTAACACAGCCAGGCCTACCCGGCCTCAGACACGGCTGACTCAGTTCCCAGACAAAGACTCCCCTGCGAGCAGGTCACAAAACAGCAAGCCGATGCCTGGTCCTTGGGCCCAGACCCCAGTAAAGGCACCCAGAGCATGAATCCACTCCTGCCAGGCCCCTTCGTGCCCAGCAGGGACGGCTGAACGCCCACCCTGACATTCAAGGCTCGTCACTGTGCAGCCTCCAGGCTGCATCTCCCAGGCCACCCAACCCCACAACCAACAGGGCTATTGATCTGCAAGCTTGGGTGGTCCTGCCCACCCCCTAACCCCCCAGTACCAGCACATACAAGGCCCAGGAGCTCAATGACAAGAGAAAGGACCCATCTCCCACCTAAAGAGAGCCTGCTTTTGCCACCACCATTTTGTCCCTGCTATTCCCGCTGCCTGGAAGCCCTCTCCACCACAAAAATGAAATAACAACAGAAAACACCACCACTGGGAGGTGTGCGGTCACGGTGATCCCCATTACTGTTCCGACTTCTAAACCACAAACCTCACTCAAGTCCCACCTCTTCCGTGAAGGCCTCCTGGAGAGCTCCCTGCCGGCTGCGGCTTCACTTTGCTTCTCTGCCTCCCGGAGTGTGCCGCTGCCCTCACCAGTCTGGACAGGGCAGGAGAGAGGGCAGCGCCCAGGCTCCCCTGGGGTGAGGCAGGACACAGGGCGCCCTTTCCTCCCTGCTCCCTGGGGCACAGGCTGTCTGTGCAAACACATGCACGCCTTACTCTAGCCCCTTGTCCTTCCCGGCAGCCTGGGCAGCTCTCAGATTTACGCATGGCTGAGCTCCTGAGGCTGCAGCCAGGCCTCATCCCAACATCTACCGCTGAGGCAGGCCCACGAGAGGCAGGTCTTCAATAAATGCTGAGTTGAAACACCAGCTCTCTAGGGCCCCGATTCTGAAGACTACATCCACCACGACCCTACCTGCACCTTCAGGCCACAGAGCCCCCTTGGCCGCTCACCTGTTCCTCCCCATCGTCTCATGGTCTTTGACCACCACGTGAAGCTCGGATCCCTGGTCCAGGGGGACCCCCTTGAGGTCCCACTCAAAGCCCTGGAAGAAAAGGAGAAAAGGGATCTTAACCTGTGGTCCCTAGGAGAAGAGGCGGTGTCTGGTTCGCCTGGTCCCCGCAGGGCACTGAGCAGGCATCCACGAACGATGCTGGTGGATGGATGGATGCAGGAGTGAATGAATACATGAACAGCAGGGCCTCAGAGTCTCTGAAGGGACAGTGAGAGCTGAAGGTAGCAGAAGAGAGAAGGAGGCCAGACTTTCATGGCCTCCTCCCCCAACTCAGTTCCATCAGTCACCAGGAAGCCAGGCCAGGAGCACAGCTGGGGAAAACGCCAGGTGACCCTGCAGTGACCTCAGGCAGGGACCACAGATCAATGTGCTCATCCAGAAGCCAGGCTCCGGAAGGCTGCATGAGTTAGTGCCACATTGGGCAGGCCCATCCGGAGGCCCCAGAACCCTCCTCAGGGCAAAGGCTCCCCACTGTGCATCCTGACTGCATCCACACAGGCAAGCAGGGCTTCCAAAGGACCCCCAGGGAGCCAAACGCAGGGAGCTGGCTGAGGGGGCAGAGGCCAGCAGGAGCCAGAAGGGGACCTACAGAGTCAGGGAGTGCTGTGGGGAGGAGGTGGGCTTGGGGCAGAGAGACAAGGCAGGAGAGAGCGCCCCTACACACCCTCTCCCTGGCTGGCCGGAGCTGGGAGGAACAGACACAAAGGCCCTCTCACCCCTCCCCATGCCACACATCCCAGGGGAGACCCTCCGTTCCGTGGAGGCCAGGCCCCCACCCTCCTCCCAGGTTCCTCAAGTCAGGAGGATCTAGACGGCATGCTGGACCACCATCCCCTCCCACCCTGACAATCCACTGAGAAAGCCACCTCCCTCCTGACTTGTCGCTGCAGAGATGGTGGCAGCAGAGAGAGCGAAAAGGAGGAAAGGTGAAAAGACTCGCATACCTCATTCCACACGGGGTTCACGCTGTTTTTGATGACTTTGGTTCTCTTCTTCACCCCTACGAGAGACACAGACAGAGAGTGAGGAGATGCTCTCCCCACCGCCCCCCCGCCCCTTCCACCGAGCTCAGGTCAGCTTCCGAGATGTGCCCCGCAGCTCACCCACCAAAGGAAAGCTTAAAAAACCAAGGGGACCCCTGGGATCCCACAGTCTGCAAGGATGCCCAGTGCCCATCCACTTCTCTCCCTCGGCTCTGGAGGGAGAGACAGCAGCCCCATCAGAAGGATGGTTTACATCTTCTTAGTGAGTTTGTTATTGTTGTTCCTGACTTTTCAAATAAGATTTTTAAATTGTAAATTTTCTGGTTCTAAGAATCAGAGATAGACCCAAATCATAAAAAATATTCCATTATTTTTCTTTTTAAAAAATCGACCTCCACATATTGTATGATTCCATTTATATGAAATGTCCAGAATAGGCAAAGTCACAGAGACAGAAAATAGATTAGCGGTTTCCAGGGGCCTAGGGAGACATGGGAATGGGGTGTGAATGCTTAATGGAGGTTTCTTTTGGAGTGATGGATTATTCTGGAATTAGATAGTGATGATGGTTGCACAATATTGCAAACATACAAAAAACCATCTAAATTGGACACTTTTTTTTAAAGATTTTTTTATTTTTCCTTTCTCTCCCTCAAGCCCCCTGGTACATAGTTGTGTATTTTTAGCTGTGGGTCCTTCTAGTTGTGCTATGTGGGATGCCACCTCAGCATGGCCTAATGAGTGGTGCCATGTCCGCACCCGGGATCCGAACCAGCGAAAGCCCGGGCTGCCGGAGCGGAGCACGGGAACTTAACCACTTGGCCACGTGGCCAGCCCCTATTGTACACTTTTAAATAATTAAAATGGTGAATTTTGGGATGTGTGAATTTTACCTCAATCAAAAAAACATTCACCTTATGCTCGCCTTGAAGGGGTCTGTCTGAAGTAGGCTGTCCCAAGATAGTTCTATCTGTTCAGGAGGGCTGGGGCGAGGGAATGCAGAGTGAATTTGGGGTAGACAAGAAGAAGAACTGACACTGTGATGGCTGAGACCACACCCATAGTGCCCAAGACGACAGCCAGCCAGAGGGCTTCCTCTGGAGTCTGGGGCATGAAGAGGTGGATAAGAGGCACACAACGGGTTAAATATGTCCAACTCTTCCATTAAGCATCAAAACCGAAAAGATTCGGTACTCAATGGACAATTAAAAGTGTTCACCCGGCGGGTCAGCCCAGTGGTGTAGTGGTTAAGTTTGCACGCTCCCCTTCAGCGGCCCAGAGTTTACAGGTGTGGATCCCTGGCACGGACCTACACACTGCTCATCAAGCCACACTGTGGCAGCATCCCACATACATTATAGAGGAAGGTTGGTACAGATGTTAGCTCAGGGACAAGCTTCCTCACCAAAAAAAAAAGAAAGAAAAATGTGGTCAGCCGGACACAGAACTCATGTTTAGGTTGGATCTTAAATATCACCCAGTTCAACCCAGCTGTGCAAGACTCTCCAGCGAGAAGACTGTGCTCCACCTGGACTGCTCAGCTCTTACAGAGTCCTGCCTGCACCACGAAAGCCCCTCCAGCCTCTGAAAACATCTCCCAGGACCCTCAAGTCCTCCTCCGAAGCTGAGCATTGTCAGTGACCTCCTGTGGGGTCATCCCCCTCTGGCTTGTCTCAAGAGCATGGAGAAGAGGAAAGCAGGACTCCAGGAAGGTTTGGGGAAGGATTTGGAGGAGAGAAACAGCAGAGACAGAAAGAGCAAAGGAAAATCATGGAGAAAGAAACATCCGAGGGAGACAGGCAGAGAGGGGCTCGGTAGATTCTAAGGCAATTATGTTAAGAATGGTTGCTGAGGGGCTGGCCCCGTGGCCGAGTGGTTAAGTTCACGTGCTCCACTGTGGCAGCCCAGGGTTTTGCTGGTTGGAATCCTGGGTGCGGACATGGCACCACTCGTCAGGCCACGTTGAGACTGCGTCCCACATGCCACAACTAGAAGGACCTGCAACTAAGATATACAACTATGTACCAGGGTGGATTTGGGGAGATAAAGCATAAAAAAAAAGAGATTGGCAATACTTGTTAGCTCAGGTACCAATCTTGGGGAAAAAAAAAAAAAGGAATGGTTGCCAAGCCTCGGGGAGTTGCTTCAGAGATTCTGATAACCTCCTCCAGCAGGAGAGGGAGCTCCCAAGCCCCTCTCACCACCCGTGGAAATCACTGACATAGGAAAACAATGTGGACTTTGGGAGGATGCTGACTACCACAGAACACATTTTCTGTGAGATCTTGGGGCAGCAGTTCTCAAATATTTTGGTCACAGAATGTCACTCTTAAAAATTATTGAGGGGAGCTGGCCCTGTGGCCTAGTGGTTAAGTTTGACATGATCTGCTTTGGCGACCCACTTTCAGATCCCAGGCATAGACCTACACCAATTGTCAGCAGCCATGTTGTTGCAGCAACCCACATACAAAATAGAGGAAGACTGGCAACAGATATTAGCTCAGGGTCAATCTTCCTCAGCAAAAAAAAAATTATTGAGGACCGCAAAGAGCTTTCATTAGGTGGCTTATATCTGTCAACTTTTACCATATTAGAAATTAAAACTGAAGCATTTCAAAATATCTGTTTAATAATTAATTTTAAATTAACAATAGTAAGCCCAGTACATGTTAACATAAGTGACATGTTTTTTGAAAAATAACTATAACTTCCAAAACAAAGGAAAAAGAAAAGTGACACCGTTTACATTTAGCAAATCTCTGGAATGCCTGGATGGATTCTCACATCTACTTGTAGAATTCAATCTGTTGAGATGCCTTGTTTCGGTTGACTTCTATGGAGAAAACCCAATCAGATATACAGCTCGAAAAGGAGGCATATTTCAACAAATTTTCAGATACTTGTAGATATCCTTCTTTGATAATACACCAAAACTCAACAAGGAGTATTTCGTAAACTTAAAGATCAGCTGCAATGTGAAATCTGACACCAGATCCATGAATATTTTGTGCTCTGCTACATTAAAACCCATTGTTCTCTCTTGCATTCTGAATGAATTTTTTAGTCATGCAAGATTCTGTAACATCTTGCCTTGGTCATTCGGAAAATTTTTGTTCATTGAGGTATACAGATCTTCCAGAGGTTGACACATTTCATTATATAATACCAGAAAATCACATTCAGTAATATCACCATCGATCTCATCAGAAAAGCCATTAAAGACTGGGAAACTGGAAGATAAAAGTTTTCTAAAATTCCAATTTTTGTTTGAAAGCTCAAATTTTATGATTGGCAACAAATGATAAATGTCAGCTGTTTTCCTTGAGATGCCAGGAGCAGTCAACCATTTTTAAGAAAATGTCTACCAAATGCCCAATCTGAACAAACACAGTCAGTCATTCCTCCAAGTAAAAACAGTATGCCATGAAAAAAGAAAAAGCAGCTAGTTCAGCTTGCAACTCAAGCAGCCACTCCAGTGCTTTCCATGCAACAGTCATCATTTTTCAGCAGAAGCCCTCTGTGCACACTTCCCATTTCAACACACAAAATATCACAAACACGTGTTCTCAAGGATCAAGGTTAATATAATTAATAATTTTACTGCTTTATCAAGGACATTCTTCAACAAAACTGGCTTTTTTTTTTAACTGTGAGTACATGAGGGTGAAGAACACAATGACAGCACAATTTGGGGCCGAGGCCTTCACAGTATTAAGGCACCAACAGTTTCACCTTCCATCGCTGTTGCACCATCAGTGCAAATGTCGACACAGTGAAAAAGGCACATAGCATCTTAGTGTTATTGTGAAAATAGTTTTGACCTTGTTGACCTGCTCCAAGAGTCTTAGGGATTCCCCAGGGCCGGTGTACCACACTGGAAGAGACTCTCAGGAAACTCATTTCAGCCTTTGTTTCCTCATCCGTGGGGGTCATAACAACACCTCCCCATGGGGGTGTCGTGAAAAGTAAGCGAGAGAGGGTGAACGAGGCGCCACACACACAGCACACTGACTCAAGGTGCCTCTCTCTGCCCCACTCTGATGCATCTAGTGAACTCCTACTGATTCTTCAATACCCAGCTCAGTTGTCTCTCCTCTGATAAGCATCCCCTGACTCTCCCAGACATGGTTGCAAGCTGTGGCCACGTGTATCAGAGTGCAGGTAACTGTGTGCTTCTATGTCTGTGCCCCCAACTGGACTGTGAGCTTCAGAGGGCAGACACCATGACTCACCAAGTTAGTAACCCTACTATAGAGCGAGGTGCCCAGTAATTAGGTGCTGAAGGAATGGATCCTTTTCTTTCCCAAGTTGGCTGCAAGTTCACTTCCTCACCAGAGGGGAGAACCACTGTTCTCAGGGAACTCCACAAGACTGAATTAACAGTACGGCTGTGTGTCAACAGACAGAGGGGATGAAAGGAGGCACAATGGGAAGGAGGTGTCCTGGGAGGGGCACCAGATACCTTCTCAAAGTGGGTCCAGGCCTGCACTGGCTGAATCCCTCTGAATCCCCTGTGGGCTATGTGGGTGTGGTTCCAGAAGGGGTTAAACATATGGTTTTGGAGTCATTCAAATAACAGCCACTACTGTGTGACCTTAGGTAGGGCTTGTAACATCTCTAGGCCTTAGCTCTCTCAGCAGTAAACTGATGATGATAGTAATAGCGTCTACTTTATAGAACTTCAAGCGCACATGAGATGCTATCTAAGTGTCCACATCCCCTCCCCTATCACCAATCAACTTCCCGTGACCTAGAGGAGTGGCATGGAAAATTCCATCTGCAGCCTCTCTTGAGTTGTAAAATTGGAAACTCATTTCCTGGTGCTCCTGGCTAGTATTAATTGAGCAGTGTCTGTGCACCAGGCCCTGCGCAGTGTCTTTTAAACATTTTCCACTTCCTGCCTTCCCTGCAGATGAGGAGGACAAAGACTCTCCATGAGATGTCACTAAGTCCTGGTGGGAAGCGCCAACTCTGGGACTCTCTGGATGACATAGAGGGAGGGTCGCTGCTAGGTGCTATAGCCCCAAAGAGGAGCAGGAAAGAAAGGAAACGTTAACCCAGGATGATCACATGACTTACGGACGCCAAGGAAAGGGAAGGCACAGTGCGAATTAGGAAACAGGAAAACAGCTCCTTCCTCATCAGGGAGTTAGACCTGTCCTGTCCTTGAGAATTAATTTTGGCCTTGAGAGATGTGGCTTTACGTGCATAATTTAACAGACTTGATGGTTAAAGATACAGGAGAGCTCACAGCTCATGCTGGGGTTGGGGGCAGGGAACAGTGCCCTCTCCCCACACTGCTCTGCAGGATTGGGGGTCAGCAGGCAGCCCATGCGAATTGTGCTGAAGCCCAGGGTGTTCCTCCAGACTGAAAGACTCAGTGCAGACAGGAGGACTTCACGGGGAGGACCCTTCTGTCCCCACAGAAATTCTTCCCGTTTCCCCAGGCCCATCCACCCCCACTCTACCCCAGACGCTTAGACCAGAGTCCCCCATCGCTGCTGAGTGGTGGTTTTCAAACAGCTCATTGGGACCCATTAGTGGGTCATGCCATCAACTGATGAGTTGACTAGTATCTCTTTCTAATGACAGAATAGAGTAGAGATGAAAATGTCAGCGTACATCTTTCATCATAAGCGTAAGTGGTATTACTTGAAACTTTTAGTTATATTAGCACATACCTATTTATGTGTGTGTGCTATGTCTTGATGTAAAATATATTTCTTGTTGTGGATAATAGTCCCAAAACGTTTGAAAAGACTGTCTTAAAGGGAGATTGTCAGAGGAGAACTGGAGAACAAAGAATCACCACTGTGGCCCCCGAGCGCGGACAGCCAAGGTGCGTGGGGCACGAATGAGGTAGCACACCGTCCTCGCCCCCCACTGGAGCCAACTCTGATAAAGACCAGGGGCTGTGGGAGGGGAAGTGAGGCGGGACCTCAGAGACCGGAGCAGAGGGAAGGCCAGAAGACAGCGCATGGGGCCCCAGCCAGCGCCTGGGCCGCCTGGAGGAGCCGTCTCCACTGGCAGGAGCCCCACACATCTCCTGACACCTGAGCGTCAGACATGGCCATGGGTTCGCATGAGGAGCCACATCACTGCCTTCCTGCTCACCGCCTGGTGAGGTCTACCTGTCAGCACCCAGGGTGCCGTCTCCCCAGCAGTCTGGGCCCCAGGCCTCGCTCATACCTTCAGGCCCCTCTGTGGCAACAGATCCCTTTCAGTGGCCCAGGATGCTCACTAGTGCCCCCTCCCCAGGGCCTGGACACCACAGAGGTTACAGTCTAGAAGGGAGCACCCCGACCTCTGGCAGAGCCAACTGGCAATCCCAGTAGCCAAGATAGGACAGACCCCCTCCCCACAACACAATTATAAAGTCACAATGATGAGGATCAAGGCTGTCCCAGGGAGAGATGGCCAAGGCGTCCTGCCCTACATACCAACCTACATCATCCTCCAGGAAGCATAGGAGTCCTGATCTGATCTGACCTGATTCCTATCCAAAGTTAGAGGACCACCCAATTACCAGACCCCACCTACACTGCTACCATTTTAATGACTTTTTTACATGATCTTTCCTTTGTCTTGTAAAGAGATAATTCACATACCTACGCCTTAAATTTAGCCCTGCCCTCACCCATGCTTGCAGCTCTTACTGCACGTGAGTCCTGTCCCCATACCTGCAGCTCTTACTGCCCATGGGTCCAGTCCCCATGCCTGCAGCTCTTACTGCCCATGGGTCCCGTTCCCATGCTATTCTCTGAATAAAGGAGCACTACTGCCAGAACTTGAGAGTCCAAGAAATCTTTCTTTCGACTGTTTGGCTCACCGAGCCCACATCAACAATATATTTGGGAAGCAGATGTGGGGGACCAGAACTGGCAACCCCAAGAGACCTCTCTTTGGCACAAGGATTATTTTGGGCGGGTTCCTTTTAAAAACTGCAGACATGAGAGAAACTCTGAAAAGCAGAAGTTACCCTTTCTAAGAGACATTTACATTTGTAAGGGAAATCTCCATCTGTAAAGGTGTCTCCCTCTCTGTACCAGAAAGAAGGGGGGATGACCTTATCTCTAGAAACTCTTTTTTTGTTTTTTTTGTTTTTTTGAGGAAGATTAGCCCTGAGCTAACTACTGCCAGTCCTCCTCTTTTTGCTGAGGAAGACTGGCCCTGAGCTAACATCCGTGCCCATCTTCCTCCACTTTTTATGTGGGATGCCAACACAGCATGGCGTGCCAAGCGGTGCCAGTCCACACCCTGGATCCAAACCAGCAAACCCCAGGCCGCCAAGAAGCAGAACGTGCGCACTTAACTGCCGCACCACCAGGCCGGCCCTAGAAACTCTTATCAATGCGGAAGGCCAGGACTTAAATCTGCATAATAACCCTACTCTTGTTTGCTGTGCTTTTCCAGTAATCTCCCATAACTGACTCCCCCCACCCTCAACATCCTCCTTTGTCTTTAGCTGAGGATGGTATTTAAGATGAGAACCTCCACCATTTTGGCAAGTTGCTCAGTTTGCCTGAGCCTCTCCCATGTATACATGTTATAAAACTTTGTTTAATTTTCTCCTGTTATTGTGTCTCATGTGAATTTAATTCGTTGTCCGGCCAGAAGGACCCAGAGCGGGTAGAGGAAATGTCTTCCTCCCCTTCACAGACAAAATGCTTGTTTTGTAACACTGATGACAAAGGAATCTTTGGAGCTGGTGGGATCACAGAGAAGACAAACTCTAAAGCCGGGGTTTTCACCAAAGGAGGGTTTTCAATGTGAGAGGTTTTTATGCCTGTCGAAAAAGAGGGTTTAAAGAAAAGCTAAGACACACTCACCCATTTCCCATTGCATCTCAAAGGCACCAAGGCCCAACTGTCCACCAAGGGATGAACGGATAAACAGAACATGGAATATCCATACAAGGGAATATCACTCAGCCTTAAAAGGTAGGAATTTCTGACGCGTGCAACCACTTGAATGATCTTTAAGACATTATGCTAAGTGAAACAAGCCAGACACAAAAGGACAAACGTCACAGGATTCCACTTATACGAGGTACCTAGAATAGTTAAATTCATAGAGACAGAAAGTAGAGCAAAGGTTGGGGTAGGGAGTAATGAGGAGTTAGGGTTTAATGGGTACTGAGTTTCAGATTGGGATGACAAAAAAGTTCTGGAGATGGATAGTGGTGATGGTTGCACGATAAAGTGAATGTGCTTAATTTAAATGCCACTGAATTGTACACTTAAAAATGGTTAAAATGTTAAATTTTATGTTATGTGTATTTTACCACAATAAAAAAAAAATTTTTTTTTAAAGAACCAAGAAGCAAAACAATTCAACACTAAAAGTGAGCTGCTGTCCCTGATACATGGGCGACATGGACTCCCGTGCAGGGCAGTGATGGAAATAGAGGTGTATAGATATTTTACCAATACCTGTTATGTGCCTGGCATGGTGCTGGGGACGGCTGCCACAGCCACCCTGCCCTCATATCCGAGTTGAGAAAGAGGCAGTCCCTGCTTCCTGGGGCTGAAAATGTAGGGGAAATGGCCCAATATGGTGGTCTGCATGATGGCCCCAATGGACCAGCCTCCTGGCACTCACATCCTTGCATGATGCCCCTCTACAGTGATCTGAGCTGGTTCTGTGGCTCAAAGTAGGACCAGCAACGTTTGCTTTCATGCCTTTGGGAGCCCTGAGTGGCCACATAAGAAGTCCAGCTACCCTGCTGGAGGGATGGTGCTAGAGGCCTCAACGAGGGGAGGGTCCTGAGGCTACATGGAGAGAGAGGCCCAGGAGTCCTAGCACCCCAGCTGGAGGGTGATGGGAGTAAAGACGTGGCCAGTCACAGGCTATCATAAGTGTCCAGCAGGGTCTCAAAGAGATATTCATATATCCATGCTCATAGCAGCATTATTCACAGTAGCTAAAATATGTAAGCAACCCAAGTGTCCACTGACAGACGAATGGGTAAGCAAAATGAGGGATATATAGACAATGGAATACAATTCAGCCTTTAAAAGGATGGAAACTCTAAGACATGCTACAACATGGACGAACCTGAGGACACCCTCTAAGTGAAATAAGCCAGTTACCAGGAGCTCGGGGAGGAGAGATCCAGGAACTACTATTTAATGGCTCCAGAGTTTCAGTTGGGGAAGAGGAAAGACCTCTGGAGATGAATGGTAGTTACCGTTGCACAGCAGTGTGAGTGTGCTTAATACCACTGAACTGCACCCTTAAAAATGGTTAAGATCGTCAATTTTAAGTTATGTGTATTTTATCACAATTTTTTTTAAAAGTCCAAGTGGGAGATGGTGAGGACACAGGTGGTGGGGCTGGAGTCTACTGGCCAGTATCTGGGTAGGGAATTGGGAAGTGGGAGGAGCAGGGGATGTCTCAGGTTCTGACAGGGGCGCATGGGCGGCTGATGATGCCATTCCCCTAGAGAGGGAGGGGAGAGAGTGAGAGGAGATGGGGTATTTGGGACCCCCAGAGAGAGAGAGAGAGACGGGATGTTTCTGCCCATGAGTCAGGTGACAGGACTTACTGTCAGAAGTTGCAGGCTGCCTTCAGATCCAGTAGGCAGCCTGCATGCAGCCTCTCATTTACGCCGTGAATATTTATTGAGAACTTGCTCTGTGCTGGGCACTCTCTTGACCTCTCATTAGAATACCCATCAGACAAGAAAGTGATAGAAATTCAAAGTGTCAGCAGACAACCATAGGCAACGGCAACGGAAAGGAGAAAAGATAAGTGCTGGCTTCTCATGAAGGAACAGATACCTCGGCAGAGATGCCCCCTAACGAAAAGGGTGGGTGGACTCTTAACTCTGATACTTGGCCTGCCCTCTGAGCCTGACTCAAGCCTGTACACCCCAAGAACAGGGCAGCCATCACTCCCCACCTTTCCCAGCAGAGTCCTGCTCTTCTCACCCTCAAGGACTCCCACCCTGATCTCCATCTTTCTAAATCCCAACTGAAGCCACACTTTCCAGGAAACAAGCAGCCAGGAAGGGGCAGCGATGTGTGGATACTAGGATTGGTGGAGTGCTCTCAGAGAGGGGGAGTCTTTAAACTCAAAAGGCCAATTAGAACTGGGGAAGAGATTTGAAATGTCTATGACAAATGTTAATATTCTTCATATATAAAGAGGACTTGCAATTAATTAAGAAAAAGGCAAACACCCCTGCCCCCTCAAAATGGGCAAATTAAAAAACAATTAGATGAGAAATAAATACAAATAAGTACTAACATTGAAATATCACAAATACTGTTTGAATCTAGGAAACTGTTAAGGATTTGCATGATAATGCTTTGTGTCAGTAGGAGTGTAAGAAAATAAGCCCTCACACTCAGCTGATGGAATGGTAAAGCTGGAACAGATTTTCAGGAGAGCAATTTGGGAAATGCAGCAAAGCCTTAAACTCATCTATAACCTCTGACGTAGCAATGCCACTTCTGGTATTTACCCAAAGGAAATAATTAAACATGCGGGCTAAGATTTAGTTACCAGGATATTTCTCACAGTGACACTATAATTTACAACACGTTGGATATAAATGTTATGAATGTTATATAACCTAAATATTCATCAGTAAGGAGTTGATTAACTGAATTATGGTGCACGCATATAATAAAATACTTTGCACAGTTGGAGCCGCCGCGGCCAGCCCCTGAAGCAGCCAGGACAACCCCCCCACCCCCAGCCCCACCCCCAGCCACACCCCACCGCCCACCGCCCAGCCTCTGGCGCCATCATGGCAGAAAAGACCTTCAAGCAGCGCTGCACCTTCAAACAAAGGGTAGAAGATGTCCAATTTATCTGAGAGCACCCTCCTACTAAAGTCCCGGTGAAAACAACGATACAAGGGTGAGAAGCAGCCTCCTGTCATGGATAAAACCAAGTTCCTTGTACCTGGTCAAGTCAACACGTGTGAACTCATCAAGATAATTCGAAGGCACTTACGCTAATCAAGCCTCTTCCCGTTAGTGAATGGACACAGCATCATGAGCGTGTCCATACCTCTTTCTGAAGCGTATGAAAGTGAGAAGGATGAAGATGGATTCCCGTATATGGTATGTGCCTCTCAGGAGACATTTGAGATGAAATGGTCACTGTAAGACTAGAAAAATGCGTCTGTTCTAGAACTTTTTAAATCTTTGCCAAGGAAAAACAAAGGGATGTTACCGACTGAGACGGATCAGTTCATCTCATCACAGATCATCAAAACAGTAGTGTTCCTGCTCAGAAGTTTTAGGAAATTGTCTTTGTACTTAAAACAGAAAAACTGAGCTCCAAATGAGCACATTCAGCTTTGGAAAACTATTATTATTTACCCCAGGCTGTCTTGCTTTCAAATTTAGAAGTTTAAAAATAAGATACTTTGCATTCTGAGTTGCCAATAAAATAGACCTTCAAGTTATTTTCATGCTCTTTCCCCAATAGGAGCTTGCAATTTGAGCATTCAGAGACACTAAGTCTCCCCTCTAGGTTCACAGAATCTGCAGACTTTATATAGAAGGGTTTCTACCCAACTAGAGAAATCTCCGCAAGAGGATCTGTCAGCATAAGTTGTCAAGCATAGCTCCCCAAAACGCATTTGCCATAATAGTTGGCAAAAAGCAGGGCACATGGGGGCACGTGAGAAACTCTGAACTGCCGAGGTTCCTGATTCTTGCTCAGTACCCCCAACGTCAACGCTCTTGCAGTTCTCGCAGTAAGTTCTTCTTCGATTTGTTCCCTAGATAGTTAGACACAGGAAAGGCACCACTGCTTAGTAGGAACCTTGAGTAATTTATAATTTTGGTCTAGTTTCTCAAAAGGCCCAGAGAAAAAAACATTTCTCCTGTGTTGGATATTCTCTAAGAGCTGGTTCTGGTGCCTGTTTGTGTAAATAAACAAGCAGCTGCAGCAGTTTCATTCTTCAGGGCAGTGGTAGGAACTATGGAACCCTGAAACTAAAAGCGTCGCCATTCAGAGGCTCTTCCTTTACCTTTCAGCTTAAGGCAGTAGATGACCCGTGTTTTATGTTGTGTGTGTGATTAAAGTCCGTTATTAAAGAGTTCCCACATTTTTAAGAATACTTCAGTTATCACTCTTAGGTCAAACAACCACCAAAATTCCCCGCTAAGCACATGTCACTTGTGAAGAAGACGCAGCAAAGAAGACATATGCTCTTCCAGATATTAATGCAAGAGTTCAACATCTTCTAAGTCCAACTAGAATAAATGACCAATGTCTCCTACCACCTGTGTGGGGTTCGTATTTACCATTTTCGTGGGAAAGTCACAGACCACTTAGCGTGTGTGTGTAGCAGGTCACGATTCACCCATGTGTATTTAGATGTGTGGAATATCCGTATCTGTTAGTGGAAGATATTTTCTGTAATGGAGGGGAAAAGCAACTTCACTGCGTCTGGGCCCTCGACCCCCAGCCTCCCATCAACCACTCTTCCCTACACGCATCTGTCCACACGGCTGACTTTTAACATGTGTATTTTTGCATTATGTAAATTTTTAATCAGCCCATCTTGTTTCAATTGTATACATCATTATATCAGACATTCTTGTAACTACTGTGTGATCAGTAAGATTCCTGTAAGAAATTCAGCTTTTTAATAAAACAAAAATACCATGCCTAGAGGGGGGACTTCGAGCCTGCATTAATGGGTGATCACTCTATTTCCAGGATCTTTAAAACAAGTACATTTTTAACAAACTAAGGTGAATAAAGGCACAATTAAAAACTGTCCAAAAGAATACTACACAGATATTTACAAAGGTTGTGTAGAAGAATATTTACTGACATAAAAAAATGCCCCTGGGTTATTGTGGAACGAACATGTAAATATGCAAACATCTGAAAAAAGATATCTGGAATAAGCTCACCTCTACAGAGAAAGGCAAGGGGTCTGGGGACTTCTGGCGGAGGAGTGGGACCGGCAAGGCTCTATTTCTTGACGTGGGCAATATATATGGGTGTTCCCTTCATGAGTTACTCAGAAAAGCAGGGTTTCTCAACCTTGGCACTGTTAACATTTGGGGCTGGGTAATTCTTTGCTGTGGTTGTCGTGAGGGCTGTCCTGTGAACTGTACGGTGTTTAGCAGCATCCCTGGCCTCTAACCGCTAGGTGACAGTAGCACCCCTCCCCCCAACCCAGTGGTGACAGCCCAAAATGTCTCCAGACATTGCCAAATGCCCCCTGAGGAACGAAATCGCCCCCAGTTGAGAACCACTGCATTAAAACATACATTTATATCTTATGTACTCTACTTGGGTGTTAAATTTTGCAACTAAAATTACTTTTTGAAAAAAGGGAAAAAAAAGAACCTTGGAAGAAATACATCAAATTGTTAACAAGTTAACTGAGGATGTGGGGTCATTTTTCACTTTTGCTTTTCTGTAATATACCCTTTTTTACACTGAGTACATATTCTGTTCACAAAAAGAAAACAGAAGGCTATTTTCAATGCTTTAAAGTCATTTTTTCTTTTAAAGATTGGTACCTGAGCTAACAGCTGTTGCCAGTCTTCTTTTTCTCCCCAAATCCCCCCAGTACATAGTTGCATATTTTACTTGTGGGTCCTTCTAGGTGCTGCATGTGGGACGCCGCCTCAGCATGGCCTGATGAGCGGTGCCATGTCTGTGCCCAGGATCCGGACCAGCAAAACCCTGGGCCACCAAAGCGGAGGGCACGAACTTAACCACTCAGCCCCGGGGCCGGCCCCTAAAGTCACTTTTAATATTGAAAAAGCTGGGTTCAGGGGCCAGCACAGTGGCGCAGCAGTTAAGTGCACACGTTCCGCTTCAGCGGCCTGGGGTTCACCAGTTTGGATCCTGGGTGCCGACATGGCACCTCTTGGCAAGCCATGCTGTGGTAGGCGTCCCACATATAAAGTAGAGGAAGATGGGCATGGATGTTAGCTCAGGGCCAGGCTTCCTCAGCAAAAAGAGGAGGATTGGCAGCAGGTGTTAGCTCAGGGCTGGATCTTCCTCAAAAAAAAAAACCCCAAAACAACAACAAAAGCTGGGCTCAGGGAGTCCTGCGCCCCTGCAGCCCACCTTCCCTACACAGGTGAGCCACGTCTGCCCCTCAGGAGTGTCTCTGCCTTCAGATGGTTCTATAAGATCCCTCGGGCTCCTGCTTGAGGTCTAGAGACTCCCCGGAGATAGAGAGGGGAGGAGGACAGAGGGAGAAGGGCTGCCTTGAGAAACTGGGGAGGAAGAGAGGACCTGACGGGACGAGAGAGAAGGAAGAGACAGTAATGACCCTCGAGTTTCAGGCTGGTGCGCCTGGGTGAATGAAGCAGGGCAGAACTTCACCAAGTGGGGACACAGGAGATCCGACTTTCAGGGAAATAAGATGTGTGAGCTCCAGGGCAACGGGAGCTTCAACCTGTCTTGTTCTTGGGTGCATCCCCAGCACTTCGAACAGCACCCAGCATGTAGTAGATGTTCAATAAATATTTGTCCAATGAGCTAAATGCATGAAGGAAGGGACATAAATAATCACGTTGGAGGGTAGAAAATGGGCAGGGCAGGAGAGAGGTACAGGTCTCTAATGCTTTAGGAAGTGAAGCTGCTCACTCACGCAGACGATCAGTCAAAAATATCTACCACGGGTAGTTTTAGCTGACTAATTATTAATACAAAAACAAAGGAGTGATAAGTGTTAATTAACAGCCTCTACCCTGAAGCTCTGAGACACGGAAACAAAAAAAGTGCCCTCGGAGTCCAGCCTCCCAGAGCTCATAGTCTATTTTGGGAGGCAGGTCCTGAAATTACATCCAAGGCTGGAATGCCCGGGGGACAACTGCAGGGCAAGGGGGCCAGCCCCTAGTGCAGGCCTCTGTCCCCTCCGCCATGAGGGGGTTGGGCTCAAGCCTTCTCACCCCTGACTGTGAATGTGAAATATTTGGAGAGTTTTTAGAAACACCTATATCTGGGTCCCTCCTCTAGAGATCTAGCGTCAAGAGAGGAGGGGACAGGGAGGCTGGCAGAGGATTTTCCTAAAACTTCCACATGATTCTGATGTGCAGCCAGGGCTCAATACCCTAGCCTAGAGGATCTGTAGGTTCTGGGTCCGATTCTAGCAGCCAGCCTCCCTAGCCTCAGCCTAGCCCAGACTCCAGCATGAATACCTCCTGTGGGGAGGGGGGTCAAATTAATTTCGCCTTTCACCACATCTCACGTCAATTTCTCTCAAGGTGTGGTTCTGAAATAGCCTGCCTCAGGTAGGTGTTAAGCACTGATTCTCAGGTCACTCAGACCTGCTAAATCGGAACCTTTATGGATGGGACCCAGAAATCTGTCTTGCAAGCACACTCTCCAAGGGATTCTCAGGCACAGTAAAGCGTGAGGACCACTGCCCCAGACTGCATGAGGCTCCCAGTCACATCCAGCGGACGGCTAGAGGCTGGGTCAGAAAGCGCACAAACCCTACGGAGCACCTATGTGCACTCAGCACCAGGCGTCCTGATAAACAGGACAGGCTGCTGCTCTCAAGGAGTCACTCATCCTAAGCCAAGTACTGCGCCCGGGCCTGTTCCAGTGAGTGCGCTAGCAGATCGAACAAGGTGCTGTGCATCCAGAGAGAAGAGACTAACGATAGCCAGGGGAATCCTGGGGTCCTTCCTGGAGAAGGTGGCATGGCAGCAAGGCTTTGGAAGATAAATAGACTTTAAACAGTTGGAGATGGTACATTCTATTATATTTTAGTTTTGCTAGCGGGTTGTCAGCCAGCAACCACACCAGGGAACCCCACCACCTGTCTGTCAGTCGTCATACTGTGGCGGCTGCCTGTTGCTGTGAGGCTGAAAGCTACACCATGGGTATTTCAAATCCCAGCAGGGTCGTCCATGGGGACAGGTTTCAGCGGAGCTTCCAGACTAAGACAGAAAACCCTATGAATAGCAGTGGAGCATTGTCTGATATAGCGCCAGAAGGTGAGAGGTTGGCACAAAAAGACCGGGCAAAGTTCCGCTCTACTGTACACAGCGTCGTTTGGGGTCTGAATCAACCTGATGGCACTAACAACAAAGGGGTTTGTCAGCGCAAATAAACACTGAGGCATTGTAAAGGGCAGGGAAAGCAGAGACTGGGGGAGGACGGCAGCTCTAGCAGCCAAGAGGGGCCTCAACAGATTCAGTCACCCCCTTGAACCGAGGGTGCTGCCCACTCCCAGCACTGGCAGCTCCCTGCCATGACCACTGACCTGGACACACCACTGACTTCCCTAGGTTTCTCCGTGAAGCACATACTTTTTAATTCCACAAAACCACAGGATATGCCTCCTGGTCTTACCTCTTTCCTCTTAGGAAAACCCTCTCTCCTTTCCTTATTTATCTTTCTTTGCAGAACTGGGATCCTGACTCACAGCCATTGTTCCTTCTCTTAATTTTGACAGATCCTTCCTCTTCCCTTTCCCCTCCTGAGACACCTCCTCCCATGGGAATGTCCGCCTTGAAGGGGGGCGGGTAAGGGTGCCCCGCCAGAAGCAGGCGGGTGAGCCCTTGGTTGCCCTGAACAGAGGAGAGAGACCCTTTCCTGTCTAACGACTACCTGTAGGCACCCACACTCTTTGAATTTGGAAAAACATCCTTGACAGCCTCCCAAATTTCTTGTATCAAGGCCATATCCATCCTGTTCTGTTTCTTTTCCTCCCAACTGAGACAGGACAGAGTCAATATGGCCAGTCTTCAACAAAGATGGGCGAATGAATGAATGAATGAAATAAAGACACAACTTCCAAAGTACACCGGCTACACGTCCAGTTGCTAAGGGATTCCTCTCTCTATTCTGCACCCATTCTCCAACCCACCCTCATCCCCACCGCCCGGGAAGGACTCGCACTTGATCCCCTCCGGGTATTGGTCTTAGAAAAGTGATAGCTGTTGGCATATTATGGCACTTTTAGTTTTCCGAAATTTCAGAGCACTATGGCATTTATTGCGCTCTGTTTCATCCTCCTCGCCCCCTCTGCAGAAGACAGTGCTGAGATTTCTGTCCCTTCTGACTGAGGGAGAAACTGTGGCCTGAACTGTGGTTAGTGCAGGAGCCAGGGCCGCAGACACGGCCGTGCGCGCAGAGTCGGTGGTGCGGCCGCGGGGCTCTCACCTCGGAAAGTCAGGCTGGCGACCGGGTCGCTGCGCCGGTCCTTCTTCACACTGGGAAGGTTGCTGGCCTTCACTAGCAGGCAGCACAGCATGGTTCGGCCGCCCTGGGCGCGCAGAAGCGCGCGGGCAGGACGGGGCAGGAACGGGAGCGCGAGCGCGGGGCCCAGGTACCCACCGAGCAAACGCCCGGCTCCGCGGCCGTCGCGCCAAAGTGGAGTGCCGCCTTCGCTGCGCCTCGGCGAAGTCCCAACGCCCGGGAGAGGCCGCCCAGAGGACACCGGACACCCTCTGGGCGGACCCTCCCCTTCGGCCCCTTCCCGGATCCGCCTTGCCCGCGGCGGGCGGGGCCGACAGGAGTCAGATGGTTGCCTGTGGGGGGGCTGGTGCCCCCTCCGCGGGTTCCCGCTCCCGGGCCAGGAATGGAAGAGCCATTGACGCGGGGCGCACAGCTCAGCCGCGCTGCGCCGACAAGGCACCTCCGGCCCTGCTTGCGGAGTCCCCAGCGTCCGGGGTTCCCCGCGCGTCGGCCGCTCTCCTCCCTCTGCGCCGAGCCCAGGCCGGCCCGCAGAGGGCGCTTGGCGAATGGGTGCGAAGGAGAAATGCACGAAGGCGGGAGGACGGGGAGATCCGGCTGCAGGAACGCGAGCGTGTCCGCGGAAAGGAGTCGGAGCGAGCGCCGAAGGAGGCGTGTGCGGGGCGGCAGAGCGCGCGCTGCGCCCCGAGACCCCGGCCTCCGCGCCACCCGCCTCGCCCCCCTGGCCGGTTACCGGCGCTCCGGGCCCCGACGCCCTGAGACTCCGAGGCTCGAGCCCTCGCGAACCCGCCTCTGAGCCTTCTCGAGAGCAGTCTGGGGTCGCTCATCGTCGGACACAGAGGTCTGTGTCCAAATTATATTGCATTCCCTGGAGCACAGCAGTCCGGCCACTGCCCACTCCGTCCCCTGACACAGCCGCACCACCACCAGCAATCTCCAGGCCCCCTGGCCCCCGCTATGGGGAAGATTTCCTCTAGCGTGAGCCTCGAGCGGTGACAGCCCTTAGCACGCTTTCCCGTGTTATGTCTGGTTCTTTTCCAGCTGATGAACTTCTCGACCTCAGGGGCCCAGCTTCTCACCTGTTTACCCCTCTACCCCAACACCTGGCACCAGTCAGGGCACCGTCCCGCCTCCCACGTCCCAAGTCTCACTCAGCCTGAATTGAGTTATTAGTTATTCTGCTGCATAAAGTCGCAGTTTCCTTTCCCCTCTCTCATTTTGAGGATCCAGCCTTTTCATGTGGCTAAACCACCACCTGGTGAAATCCAGCTCCGCCCGCTCCACCCCTCATCCTAAGCACCAAAGGTGTTGCAGAATAAACCAGCTAACCCGCCCCGTGTCACTAGATATTCATGACCCCTGACTAGGGTGGACCCTTACTGCTGCCGGCAATCATATTCCACTTCCCGTCTCTTCAGTCTGCATCTCTCCTAGACGACTATTTCATACCTTTCTCCCAAAACCTACGACACCCCTTCGCCATCCCCACCCTCAGTTTGCCTCCTACATACTGAGTAGAGAACTTCCTCAGGCTTCCAGCCTCCTAAGCCCCATCAGTATTGTGTGCAGATCCTTTGCCTTCTCTCCTGTTATCATGAATGGGCAGAGGTCCTACCCTTCCCACCCACTCACTGACTAGTCTGAGGCTGTCCTCTCCCCACCTTAAAGGTGCGCCTCGTCTAGCTGGCCTGGGTTATCTTCTCCTGGGTCTGCTGCTCTGCCTGGGTGACTCTGCCCTGGTGACTCTGCCCACCGTCATAATGAGGGGGACACTTGCTTTCTCTCCAACATCCAGACCCCCTTCCTCCCTCTTAGCAGAACCCCACTGCTCAGATACCACCCCCAGCCCCAGCTCCAGTGGATCCTGATCTAGTTGAGCCCGTCTCCCGGCAACAGCTATTGGTCTAGTGATGGGCATATGTCCCGAGTTGTTGTCCCAGAGGGACAGACTTAGACTCTGTGAATGGACTAGCCCAACTCCCTCTCCTGCTTCACGAAAATAAGGAAGCCTGTAGATCCCACTGCCGCCCAGCTCTAGGATGCGGCAGACACCAAGGACGGCAGACCAGAGAGAAAAATGGAGTCTACCTGGGTCCAGGATGGCTGGGGAGCTCTGCACTCTATATGCCCAGAGCCCACCAGGTCTCTGGATCATACTGGGGCCTAGGACTCAATGGGGTTTCCTCCCCTGGGGACTTGTATCAGGAACGAAGATCACTTTAAGACTGTTCATTATTAAATTCTCTTTGAGGCAGGATTTCACTTACCTGCAGCCTAAACCATCCTTACTGACACCCATGACTTTGGTATCGTCTATGTGCCCAGAGCATCCGAATGCCTCCACTGAGGCATTTCTACCTCCACCCTCTCCTGCTGGGCCTCTGCAGGACTCCCTTAACTGTCACCTCACGGTCACTCTGGTCACCTCTGGTCCACTATCCACACTGGAGCCAGGAGATCTTAAAACAAATATGATCAGGTCACTCCCCTGCTGAAAACCCCTCAGAGGCCTCCCGTGCTCTTGGGATAAAGCCCGGATCCCTTACCTCTGCCCACAGGGGAAGGCCAGTCGGCCCTCAGTCTCTGAGCTCCAACTCCAGGGGCTTCTCCATTTCTGGAACGTGCTGAGCTCCCTCCCAATTCCGAGCTCTGCTGTCGCCTCTGCCTGCACCTGCCTTCCCCTCACTCTTTACAGGGTCACCCTCATTCATCCTTCAGGCCTCAGCTTAAACATCCCTTCCCCAGGGCAGCCGTCTCTGACTTCCTGGTTGGGTCCCTCTGGCTGGACAGCAGCACTTGTCCTTCCTAGCACTTGTCACTATTGTAAGGAATAACTAATTATTTGTTTGATGTCTGGTTAGACTGTGGAGTCACGCAGTGAGGGGAGAGACCAAGTCGGTCTCAGTCAGCCAGGGATTCCCAGCGCATCGTCAGGGCTGGCCTGGGCTTGATGTTGTGGGCACTGTGCTGTGCTCCCCAGGGTCCCTTGTATCCGGTGAGGAGGCTAAACCAGTGGTTCTCAAAGAGGACAGTACTGCCCTCTAGGGGGAATTCTGGATATGCTGATTTGGGAGATTTTTTACTGTCACAGTGACTTGTGGCTTTGTTCCTTTCCCCCACATACCACACCCTGCCCCTTACTCCTGCTCTAATCCATCAGAGGCAGCACAGGAAATCTGTAAGGGGCATATCTAATATTTCCAGAGGAACATTCCAAGGTCCTAATGTCTGGGGCCTTGTTTTTTCCCAAGGCCTGACATAGGGGTCCAAGGAGCAAACAAACCTCGCCCCTCTGCTCAGTGACGTCAACCTTGAGATGAACACTCTGCATGTGAGTTTACATGATTCCTCCAGGGCACGTTTGCCCAAGTCCAGAACCTTCCAGGAGTATGGATGGTCCAATGCATCCTTCTGCCCTCTCCCATCACATTCACTACAGAATGTGTCCCACAGATATCCCAAACCAACCAGGGGGGTTGACGGGGCACCTGCGTGTCCACTGAGGGTGCAGAATGCACAGGTAGGAGTGATTATGGCTACGGCCATGATCACATGACTTCCCGGGAAGAGCAGTCCCATAGTGGGCACAATCAGGTGGTCCTGAACTTCCGTCCCAGTCTGTGTGAACTGAGGCATGGCCTTGACCTTTCAGAGTCTGTTTCTGCTTCTGTGAAATCAAGAGAATGATAGTTGGCCGTGGTGTAGGGAGGACAATGCCAAACCCTAGCTCCTCCAGCACGCGCAGTGCCTGGCTGCACAGTAGGTGTACAATGGCTGTTAGCACCCTTCCTGCTAACATTTCCTTCTGGTGAACCAGTCTAGGAAGGGACTAGCATGCAGGCAGCAGAGAAAGAGATGGCGTTTGGCCTGGGGAGAGGGACTGAGAAGGTTTGTGGACTTGGGGAGTCACCAGAGGGATTTGTCCCAAGAAAGACCTATCACCATGGTCAGGGCCATGGCCAGCTATCAGGCAAGTGGACAAATGCCTTTGCTCCAGGAGGAGCAGCCAGAGGAGACAGGACCAGCACCCCAGGGGCCAGAGGGGATGACCACTCAGCCCATTGTGCCCAGTCTGGTAGGACAGTGGATGGACAAACAGAGCTGATGCTAGGACTGGCCAGGCAAAAATATATTAAAAGGCTTCTTGGATGTGTGCAGTGATTTCTTAGTACATGTACAATACATGTGAACTATAATTATAATTATAATAAATACATGTATAGTTACATATAATAATGATAATTATAGTTCACATGTATTGAGTGCCAGGCACTATTCAAAGTGCTTTAAATGAATTAACACATAAACTCTTCAGAATCATCCCTCCAAAGCGGGTACTATTATCATCAACACTTTACAGATGAGGAAACTGAGATACAGAGTAGTTAAGCAACCTGCCTAAAGACACACAGCTGGAAAGTGGCAGAGCTGGGATTCCAAATCCAAGATCCCAGGCAGTGTGGGTTCAAAGCCAATACTCTGAGCTACCATCCTTCTCTCCCTCTGGTTTGATGCTCTCATCCCTCTGGAATGTGACCAAGGCTGCCAGCCATCTGCACTCCTGAGCCCCTCCACACAACTTCAGGCTGGACTGGCTAAGCCCGGGGTTTTTACTGCCCCCTTTCTGGAGGCCCCAGGGTCCCTGCCACACCCACTGCAGGCTGCCCACCTCAGTGCCCCATGACCCATCACTCTGGCCTCAGCTTCTCAGACCCTGAGCAGCCACCAGAGGCCTGTGAGATGGACTGGCAGGAGGGTACTGCCTAGAGGGAGCATCGTGGGCCAACTGGTGACTGATGGGTCCCGTGAGGTCCAGACAGAGCTATGCAGAAGAGCAGAGACCATCTGAGATAAGAAAGCATCCTCCAGACCAGAGAGTGAAAAGGAGGATGTCTGCCTGGATCAGAGAGGGCGTGAGTGGCAGGAGGGACAATGTGTGAGACACGGCAGGATGTGAGCGGGCAACGTGCAGACTGAGACTGCACTTCCGGGTGTGAGCCAGACCTGGGTTCCGACCCTGCCCCTCCACCTTTTACTGCTTGTGTCTTGTAAATCAGAGCTAAAACCAGAGGGAGCTGGTAGAGCAGTTAAAGACAGGGTTCTGGGGCCAGAGTGCGTGGGCTGGAACCCCGACTCCACCATTTACCAGCATGTAACTTAACCTGTTTGTGCCGCAGTTTTCCCGTCTATAAAATGGGGGTGATAAGAGTTGCTACCATATGCTGCTGCTGGGAGGACTCTGTGTCTGCATGCAAGTGCCTGGTACGAATTATAACTGGAACATGATACAGCTCATATGAAATGGGTTCTATTTAGAACAGTGCCTAGCACCTAGTAAGCATGGTATCAGTTAAATATATCTCTTTCATAGGATTGTTGTGGGGTTTTAAAGAAACAGGATCTGAAAATGGTACATTGTTTGTGCTTAATGAATGCCCATTCTCTCTCCTCGGGATGAATACACATGTTCAAAATCAGAGTCTTCTGTCTTTTAGTTATTCGTCTTACTCCCAGCAGTCTCGCATCCCCCACCCACTTTGCCTCAGCCCCATGCTGGGTACCCCAAGCACGGCCCTCCCCTCTCTGGCTCGGGCCAGAGTGCCCGGTGGTGTGGGCAGCATATGGTATGCTTTCCAGAGCAGTTTGTTATTCATGCGCCATGGTTGCTGAGAACAACAGAGGGCACTGATGATGGGGGTGGGGGCGTGCTTTGGCCACTGTGTGACGTTAGCCAGGCCCCTGCACTTCTCTGGGCCTATTTGCTCATCTACAAAAGGAGATAATATCCCTGCCCTTTGGCCTCACAAAGCTGCTGTGAGCATGAAATGAATTTATGCGTGTCCGCAAGAGTCATGAGGTCTCATTATGGGATATTATAATCAGGTAGCCAGAGAAGGGGTTTTATGGCCCCCAAACTTAAAGGGTCTGGGGAGGCCAGATCCAGGCCAGCGGGTGAGGGAAGTCTTCCCAGAAGGGTGTTTGGCTCTGAGTAGTGCGTCCCTAAGGCCAGAGCCTTCCGTGTAATCATTCACCTAACTGGCGCAGGCTGGGAGAAGGAGGGTGAGCAGGCCTGAATGCCACAGGGAGGCCAAATTTGGACATGGGTTAGAGCTTGGCTAACGCAGCAGGTGGACTGTGGCCAGAGCTGGAGGAGGGAGGGCCTGCATTCCCCATGGCTGCCTGGCAGTGACTGTGATGACTGGGAGTGGGGGCTTCAGCCAGCCCCCTCTGTAGGCTGCTGGCCACCCCTTGTTGGCACAATGTACTTCCTTTCTCCCAAGGGAAGGGGGAGCCCACCCCGAGGAGCCAGGCAGCAGGCAAAGGGCAGGACTGCAGACTGACATCAGGCAGATGGAGGGGAGGGGCTCAGTCAGGGATGTGGATA